>NC_056043.1:17611608-17696732 GCF_004379255.2 Salvia splendens | reverse complement strand
ACTTTGATGCCCGTCCCCGTCTTGGTTTCGGAAGTGCGACACTCCCATCTCGTCCAATCTAACCAAGTCCAATAGTTCTCTCGGTGCTGAGTTGTAGTGCATTCGTAGGCCACTGTCTTGGACTAGCCCCATTTTCGCAAGGAAGTCCGCCGCTTTGTTCCCCTCCCTGTGTATGAAGGTGGCTCGGAATTTGAGTTGGCGTTTGAGAATGGTTAGTTGCGCCACCGCTTGCCGAGCGAGTGCCGGCCCCCATCCCGTCCCATTGACCAATTTGATTGCTTGCTCTGCATCTGACTCAATCCAGATTGGTAGGCCGTATTCCTTGGCTATATTAGCCGTGGATCATGGCCAACAGCTCCGCTTCTAACGCCGAGTGGGCTTCAAGGGGTGTGCTGACGGCGACGAGCATCTTACCCGAGTGTCTCGAATAATCCCGCCAGCCCCTGTACTGCCGTTCGCTTCATTATAGGAGCCATCCGTGTTGAGCTTTATCCACGGCTGATCCGGGGGGTTCCATTTGATTGCCATGGCTAGGGGTAGCGCCCTGATTGCCGCCGCTTGTTGAGGAATATTGATTCCAAGTTTAACTCCCTTCCAATGTTTCGGCTTCAAGCTTCCATTAGACATAGCATTTCGAATGAACATGTGGACCTGCCATACCACGTTTTGTGGTTTAAACTGTGTGCCTTGGTGGCGGCTCCTGTTTCTCTCCGACCAAATAAACAAAGGATGAGGTATGGAGTGGCTCGGCTAAGATGTTTCTTGTTCGGCTGTTGGCACCATCGCGCCCACACTTCGATTCTCGTAGGGATTGTGTCATTGATATGGATGCGTGGGAACGGGCCTGTGAACCAGCCGTCGAACTCACTCCATACTCTGCGAGCTCCATATCCCTGGATGAAGAGGTGTTGGAGTGACTCAGTGTTCGGTCTGTGGGGGCAGCATTGGCACTTAGAAGCTAGCTCAATCTCCCGCCACTGAAGTTTCGTGTCAACCGGCACCCGATTGGAGAGAAGCCTCCAGATAAAGATGGCTATTGAGTTGGTGAGGCCTACCTTCCAAACGTCCCCCAAACCATGGATGATCGGGTTTCGTCCTCGAAGTGTGTCCCATGTCGAAGCCACCGTGAATTCCCCATGCTTAGAGAGGTTCCACCTCGGGATATCCTGTTCGTCATGGAGGATCGGTGTATTAATGATGCCATCGATAACATGCTGAGGGAGGCCGGCCTGATTGTGAAGGAGTTGAAGCTTGGGCACATCACCAACCACCATTTGTAATGAATCCGAGACCCGGGGTGGTTGGTCTCCCCTATCATCAAGCTAAGTTCCTCAGAGGGCTATTGCCAAGCCAAATGTCATCCCAGAAGTAGATGTCCCCTTGTCCCACTAGCCATCTCATGTGCGGTTGCGCGAGGGGCCATGCTCTTGAGAGCCTTCTCCACGTAGGGCTACTCCTGCTCGGCAATCTCAAGGTGAGCGGTGTGGAGTTGGAGCAATATTTTGCCATCATGTATCTTGCCCAAAGGGAGTTTTGCTCCCGAAATCGCCACCACAGTTTGATATTGAAAGCGTGGAGGACCTCCATAGTTTTTCGGATCCCAAGGCCTCCTTCATCAGTGGGCCGGCACATTTGTTCCCATCCAATCCAATGGGTCCGCTTCTTTTCATTCGTAGACCCCCAAAAGAATCGGGCCATTTGTTGATCAAGTTGCTTGAGGGTACCGGCCGTGGGCTCGACGGCTTGAAAGATGTGCAAGGGGATCGCTTCAAGAGTGCTCTTAATCAACGTAAGCCTTCCTCCAAAGGATAGGTGACGTGTGTGCCCATCCTGAGATCCTTCTTGCAATCTTTTCCCGTAGAAAGAGGAACATGTCCGTGCGCTTGACACCACGGTAGATAGGGACACCGAGATAGAGAAAAGGAAAGGCCCTCTAGAGAAGCCTCCTTCCGCCTGGATCGAGTTTGCCAAGTGTTCATGGGCCTCGGCAATATAGAAATTACTCTTGGCGAGGCTGACTTGTTGGCCGGAGACTCTTTCATATTTTTCGAGACAGGCTCTTAGCCGGCGCATAGGATTTGCCGCCGCTTGAGTGAAGATGATAATGTCGTCCGCATAGGCTAGATGGCTGATCTCCATGCATCTCCGGGGAGGCTTTGAACGTCATGTCCTTTTGGCCGAGGATGAGCTTATCTAATGCTCGGGACAGGTAGTCCGCGCGATTACGAACAGAGCAGGGGAGATCGGGTCTCCTTGCCGAAGTCCGAGAGTTGATCTAAAGAAGCCCGAGGGTGCCCCGTTAACAAGGACCGAGGAGAACCAGCAACACCCAATACACCTCTCCATAAGTGAAATCCATGAATCCGGGAAACCCATACAGCGTAAAACTTTGAAGAGGAATGGCCATTGGACCCTATCATAGGCTTTAGCCATGTCAATCTTTACTGCCACATTAGGCGCTGGGGAGCATCTAGCAAGCTCATGGAACATCTCTTGAGCCAGAAGTGCGTTGTCGTTAAGGAGCCGACCTTTGACAAATCCACTTTGGTTTGGGGAGATGACCTGTGGGAGGAAAGGAGAGAGTCGAGAGGTGAGTACCTTGGTAATGATCTTGTTTAAAACATTGCAGAGACTGATGGGTCGGTAGTCGGTCCATGATTCCGGCGAAGCCTTCTTTGGGATAAGGACTATGCTTGTGGCCGTGATGCTCCTCGGCAGGAAGGCCCCTCTGAAGAACTGTCTGATTGCGTCCACTACCTCCGTCCCACAATAGGCCAGCAGGCTTGATAGAAGGTGGCCGAGAAGCCGTCGGGTCCGGGTGCACTATCTCCGGAAATGCAAAAGGTGGCACTCCTGACCTCGTCCGCACTTGGAGCATCTGCGATGTCAGCGAACTGCTCGGCTGAGTGGACCTGCTGGATTAGGTCGAGGTCTGGATCTTCAAGTGTCGGATTGTGGGGGCAAGGAGTTGTTGGAAGAACTCCACTGCGGACTTTTTAATCTCGGCTTCCTCGGTGAGCTCCTGCCCATTGACACGTATTGAATGGATGCGGAGACGAACCCTCTTTTGTTTCACCCAGCTTTGGTAGAACCGGGTATTTTTGTCTCCTCGGCAAGCCACCTCAGAGCTGCCTTCTGTCGCCAAAAATCTTCTTCCATTTTCAGCAAAAGGATGTACTCGGCAATGTGTTTGTTGATCGCTGTCCTGTGATCCGGGGTCGGCCTTGCTTCGAAACAAGATTGGGCCAAAGCAATTTCTTCCTCCTTTTCTTTTAGATTAGCATGAATGTTTCCAAAAACCTCTTTGTTCCACTCCTTAAGGGCCTTTTTAACTCTGGCCTGCTTGATTTGAATGTTTAGGATTCCACCCGCCCCCGTGGGCTCCTCCCATGCTTTTTGCACTACGGCCATGAATCCTTCATGTCGGATCCACATGTTCTGGAACCTGAAAGCCTTGGCTCCAGCGGATGTGTTCATCTTCGTGCACCTGACAAGAATTGGTCCATGGTCCGAGGCAATCCGGGGGAGGTTCGTAACCCGAGTAGCCTCGAAGGTCTTAGTCCAATCCTCGCTGACAAGCACTCTATCCAACCTTTCAAAAAGGCCATTCTTGGCCCAAGTGAATGCCGCTCCATCAAAACCAGGGTCAAGCAGCCTACAATCTTCCGTTGCCTCCGCAAAATCTACCATCTCGGCTTGCCGGTTGGTATCACTTCCAACTCTGTCTTGATGAGATAGCATGGTGTTGAAATCGCCACCGATGATCCAAGGTGTTCCCTCAAGAGGCCCGGCAATCTCTCTCATCTTGTCCCATAGGTGATGTCTTTCAGCCCTTGTACATTTGGCGTACACGGCTGAGATGGCCACCGGCCTAGCAAGGCGGTGGGATTTGAGGTACCCGTGGAGAATTTGTTCCGAGTCAACCTCAATATCAAAAGTTGGACCCCTCTTCCGCAAACATCCAAATCTTCTCGTTCATGTTCGAACCAATGAAGGACAGCCCCAAGGCCTTAGAGAAACGGTCCGGGTCCGGTTGTGTGAGCGGTTCCATTATTGCAAGAAATAAAACATTATGACAACCAATTAGTCTTTTCAGAACGTTTTGAGTGGGCGCATTCGCGATCCCCCTCACGTTCCAAAACATGAGATTGTACGACATTATTAACAAGAAGGGTGCGTACCCAAAGAGGTGAAGGCCCTCCTTGATAATCAGTACGGTGTTGCTCTTTGTTCGGAGCGACCTCCTCGGCGTCCTCGGCCGAACTGTTGCCTCCTAACTTCTCGGCCCCCACATGCAATTCCATAAGGTCTTCGTCCGCATCCCCACAATTCTCAACATCAAATTCTCCGTTCTCCATGAGAGTATAATATTGGTTAGTGCTCATGTGGTTCTTTGCCGAGAAGAAACCCACGCCCCTTGTCAAAGCATGGGCGCTGCGCCCTCCTCTCGGATTCCCTCGCCGAACTGGTGAGACCAAGCTCCTCGCAATGGGGGAAGCCCCACTCCACGTCCATGTTCCCACGTGGTGTGGTGGTTCGGTGGTGGGATGCAATGGATTCCCCGGTTCGGTGGGGACTTCCCAATCTCCGATCCCGGCCAATAAGCCCGGCATTCTGAGTTCCGGAGCTCGGTCCGCTCCCCAAAGTAGAGTCACCCTTGGAGTTCGGTCCCTCCCAGGAAGTATCACCGGAGTCCTCCCCATTTGTTTGTTATTGTTTGGTCGATCACCGGCCTTGCCTTGCTTCTTCCCCTGATGTTTCCATTCGTTGGAGCTGGAGGCATTCTTCCCCATATCTTGCTTCCCCTTCGCGGTCTGTCTCTCGGGTTGTGGCTGTTTTGGCGGGCCGTTGTGTGGTAGTTTCTCTTTGGCGGGCCGTTCCTTCTTGCCCGTCGCATAGCACAACCTCACTTGCATGGCCGACATGTTTGCATTCTCGGCAATATGATGGTATCTTGTCCCATCGGACTCGCTGCACCGTTCCTCGCCCACCAAGATCGAGGATTATCTCTTCGGTAGGTGGTTTTGTGATGTCTATCTCGACGCAGATTCGGGCAAATGAAAGCCGAGTCTTGTTTGCCGTGGCTCGATCAATTTGTATTGGATGCCGAGAAGCTTGCCGATGGCGAATAAGGCGGATTGGTCGAAAAGGTGAATGGGGAGGCCAATTAGGTTTGCACCAGATTGCCGCAATGGGGGACCTCGCAGTAAGCATCAAAGTCCGGGGACCCATTTGAAGACCCTCATCGGGTGTCGGTCAATGAGCCAAACGGGCGTACCCTTGGGCCTCCAAGGATTCGGGCATAGTCCGCCAAGTCCTCGCATTGAATGAGAATATGTTTAGCATTAATGTACTTCCAACTAAATCCACACCGAAGTTTAATATTGTCGAGGGTCTTTTGGATTTGCAGTCCCGTAGGGATAGAGTGAGAAAACTTACCCACAATGGCGTGTCCATGCTCTCAGCAAGCTTTTGAGTTTCCGCTCCGGAGAAGTAAATGGCCGGGATGCCGTCGGACACTGAAGCAAATCCAATGTTCTGGAGCTTATCCGGTTCAAAGGCTTGGGGGCCGGTAGGGTCAGTCGAGCCTTTGAGCATGTCCGCCATCGTTTTTCGGCCGACCGGGGTGGTTTGCGGCGCCTTCACCCCGGCCTTGTAGAGTGTTACTCGCCGAGCCCGACGGGGTACCCCTAAGCAAGTCCGCCATCGATTTCGGCCACGGCGAGGGCCCCAGTGTAGCTTCTACCCCCCCAAGTTGATTAACTACATTCAGCCCTTGTGTTGCGGCATCCGTCGCGGACTTAGGTGTGTTTCCATTTCTCTTCGGATTGTTGAGTTCGGCTTCTCCATTCTCGGTGTGGATCTTCTCGGCACCTACGTTGCCGTTGTGTGCCCTTCTCGGCTTTTCCATTCTCGGCTTTTCGGCTTTTTCTTTCTCGGTGTGGATCTTCTCGACTTTTTCCTTCTCGGTGAGGGTCTGTTCGGCATCATCCATAGGCGTATCGTTGGGTGTTGGTGTGTCTCTTGTCACTGCAACCATCTCGGCACTAGGCGTGGCCTTGTTCATCGTCTCGATAAAAGGCTTTTCTCGGTAGACGTTAGGGTTCGACTTCGGTCGCGGCTGGCCGAACTCCGCACTATGATGTTCCGAACTAGCCTCAAACGTAGCTCGGAGCTTGCTAGTTCGTCCTCGTTCGAGAGGGGGAAAGTCCTCAAGAGAGGGTCCATTTCCATCCCGAGGTGTGTGTGTGACACTTTGCATGCATCCCGAAGGGTTTAGGGGGAACTCCAGTGGATTGTGGCCGGCCGTAATGAGAGGTTGCGCAACCAATGTGTCTAGCATCTCCGCCGAGTCCAAGGCGGCTAAGTGGATGATTTCGGCCTTTGTTGGTTGCGTTGGGGCCTCCACGACAATCGTCTCACGTGAGCTCTTGGGACGGAAAGGAGTTAGCCCACTTTCGGAAGGAGGTTTTGGTCTCCAAGCCAATTCGGGAAAGTTGGGTTGCTGCAAAAAGGAGCTAGATTTTTGTTGTTTTGGGGGCTCAACGGATGCATTGGGGCCAGCATCACGTGGTGTTCCGAAGTGGCAAGGCGCCAAGGAACTTTCGGAAAGTGATTTTGTTGTTGTGCCCATTTCGGGCAAGTTGACTAGCGCGTCCACCCAGGCCTTTTGACCCATGCTAGAGCCATCTCTCTCCGAGCAGCCATCATGTGGGGGGTTGTGCTCTCCTCCGTCACCAGTCCCCGCGTTTGCGCCGGCCGCAAGGTCATCGGCCGGAGCGTTGTCAACAGTTCTGGCGCCGGCAAGTTCTTCATTAATCTTAGCTTCATCTTCACCGTTGAGATTAGGGGAGGGCTCCATCGACGTCGGGAAGATGGGGCCTTTGCATTTTGGGCTTCCGACCGGCGAGCTCCCTTCGGCCCCGAAATCAATCTTCTTCCTAAGTTGCTTGTCCTCCGGCATCGGTGAGGGTACGAACCTTTTCCGACCAGTGCCTTTGATGGGAGGGGCTGGTGTACTTTTCCGTGCCTTCACCTTCATTTTCAAAGTTTTCCTCGCCACTTTCCTGCAGGGAAAAATTATGGAGGGAGACTCCTCCGACGTGAAATTCATTGGCTGGTCCGAGAGAGGGTCCTCGGCCGGCCGGAGGACCATTAGCTGGTCCGAGATGGTGCGCGGTTCTTCTGACTCCGGGGGGGGATCCGGCAGGCGCTCCGGCATGATCGAGAGAATGAGTCGAGTCACCAGCCGCTCCGGAGCTTTGTTCGTGCCTTAGCCAAGGGAGTGGTTGGTTGGTGAGAATCCGAGGTCGGGAGGATGGTGGGTGGCTGGTGGAGCGGGGGCGTGAGGAGGACCGTCGACAGTGGTGAGCCGAGCAAGAATGGGGTGGGCGGCGATGTGGGAACTCAAAACGTGGTGGGGGATTCTAGAGAGAAGGGAGAGCGTCTCTCTCTAACTTACAATTCTTTTTGAACATAATGGGGGAACCTCACGAGGGGAGTGAAATGCATAGCGGAACATACGATATGGGGGTAAAGCTCGGGGATGGGAACCAAAGGGAACCACCATATTCGCACTTTGAGACACCGACGCCAATGCATGAAAATTCGGAGGCGGGGAGGGGAGGCCCCAATGAGAAACGTGTGGCTTACCCGTCTACACGCGGGAACTCGAGCGGGGGCGCGCGGCATTCCATGACGAGGGGACGTGGATTCTTCGCGATGAAAAACCATATGAGCACTAACCAACACTACTCCCTCATGGAGAGTGGAGAATTTGATGTTGACAATTGTGGGGATGCGGAAGGCTCGGTCATGGACGCGCAAGTGGGGTGCGAGACGGGGGGAGGTAATCTTCACCTAAGCGATGCCGAGGATCACGCAAAGAACAAAGAGCAACAAATCATCCAATGTCAGGCAGGGCCTTCATCCCCTTCGGGTAATTACCCCATCTCTTAATGATATCTTACAACATCATGTTTTGGAACGTGAGGGGGATCGCAAATGCGTCAACCCAACACGTATTGAAAAGATTGATTAAATGTCATAATGTGTTATTTCTTGCAATAATGGAACCGCTTACAACCCCTGATCCGGTCTGGTTCTCCAAGGCCGTGGGGCTGCCCTTCATCGGCTCGAACACAAGCGGCAAGATTTGGTTGTTTGCAGAAGAAGGCTCTACTTTTGATATTGATTGGGACTCCGAACAAATCTTTCTCGGGAGGCTCAAGTCACATCTCATTCTATCCCAACGGGACTCTAAATTCAAAAAGCCCTAGAAAGTGTTAAATTTCGGCGTGGTTTTAGTTGGAAATACTTTAACGCTAAACATATCCTTATTCAATGCGAGGATTTGTCGGATTATGCACGACTTCTAGGAGGACCAAAGGGAACACCCGTATGGCTCATTGATACCCAATGAGGGTTTTCAAATGGTCCCCGGATTTTGACGCATATTGTGAGTCCCCGATTGCAGCAATTTGGTGTAATATAATCGGGCTCCCAATCCACCTCTTTGATCAATCCGCCTTATTCGCCATCGGCAAGCTCCTTGGTACCCCCATCCAAGTCGACCGAGCCACGGCCAACAAGTCTAGACTATCCTTCGCTCGAATTTGGATTGAGATAGACCTCACAAAACCGCCTCCCGAAGAAATAATCCTTGATATTTGTGGTCGAGAAACGGTGCAGCAAGTGCGGTGGGACAAGATACCATCTTATTGCCAAGAATGCAAGCATGTTGGTCATGCGAGTGATGCGTGCTATGCAACGGGGAAGAGGGAAAGGCCACCGAGGAGGAACTACCACCACCCGCCCCACCAAATCAGCCACAACCCGCGGACCAAGGTGGGAAAGGAAAGCAAGACATGGCGACAAGGACATAATGGGGAACCTCACGAGGGGAGTGAAATGCATAGCGGAACATACGATATGGGGGTAAAGCTCGGGGATGGGAACCAAAGGGAACCACCATATTCGCACTTTGAGACACCGACGCCAATGCATGAAAATTCGGAGGCGGGGAGGGGAGGCCCCAATGAGAAACGTGTGGCTTACCCGTCTACACGCGAGAACTCGAGCGGGGGCGCGCGGCATTCCATGACGAGGGGACGTGGATTCTTCGCGATGAAAAACCATATGAGCACTAACCAACACTACTCCCTCATGGAGAGTGGAGAATTTGATGTTGACAATTGTGGGGATGCGGAAGGCTCGGTCATGGACGCGCAAGTGGGGTGCGAGACGGGGGGAGGTAATCTTCACCTAAGCGATGCCGAGGATCACGCAAAGAACAAAGAGCAACAAATCATCCAATGTCAGGCAGGGCCTTCATCCCCTTCGGGTAATTACCCCATCTCTTAATGATATCTTACAACATCATGTTTTGGAACGTGAGGGGGATCGCAAATGCGTCAACCCAACACGTATTGAAAAGATTGATTAAATGTCATAATGTGTTATTTCTTGCAATAATGGAACCGCTTACAACCCCTGATCCGGTCTGGTTCTCCAAGGCCGTGGGGCTGCCCTTCATCGGCTCGAACACAAGCGGCAAGATTTGGTTGTTTGCAGAAGAAGGCTCTACTTTTGATATTGATTGGGACTCCGAACAAATCTTTCTCGGGAGGCTCAAGTCACATCTCATTCTATCCCAACGGGACTCTAAATTCAAAAAGCCCTAGAAAGTGTTAAATTTCGGCGTGGTTTTAGTTGGAAATACTTTAACGCTAAACATATCCTTATTCAATGCGAGGATTTGTCGGATTATGCACGACTTCTAGGAGGACCAAAGGGAACACCCGTATGGCTCATTGATACCCAATGAGGGTTTTCAAATGGTCCCCGGATTTTGACGCATATTGTGAGTCCCCGATTGCAGCAATTTGGTGTAATATAATCGGGCTCCCAATCCACCTCTTTGATCAATCCGCCTTATTCGCCATCGGCAAGCTCCTTGGTACCCCCATCCAAGTCGACCGAGCCACGGCCAACAAGTCTAGACTATCCTTCGCTCGAATTTGGATTGAGATAGACATCACAAAACCGCCTCCCGAAGAATAATCCTTGATATTTGTGGTCGAGAAACGGTGCAGCAAGTGCGGTGGGACAAGATACCATCTTATTGCCAAGAATGCAAGCATGTTGGTCATGCGAGTTGATGCGTGCTATGCAACGGGGAAGAGGGAAAGGCCACCGAGGAGGAACTACCACACCGCCCCACCAAATCAGCCACAACCCGCGGACCAAGGTGGGAAAGGAAAGCAAGACATGGCGACAAGGACATAATGGGGGAACCTCACGAGGGGAGTGAAATGCATAGCGGAACATACGATATGGGGGTAAAGCTCGGGGATGGGAACCAAAGGGAACCACCATATTCGCACTTTGAGACACCGACGCCAATGCATGAAAATTCGGAGGCGGGGAGGGGAGGCCCCAATGAGAAACGTGTGGCTTACCCGTCTACACGCGAGAACTCGAGCGGGGGCGCGCGGCATTCCATGACGAGGGGACGTGGATTCTTCGCGATGAAAAACCATATGAGCACTAACCAACACTACTCCCTCATGGAGAGTGGAGAATTTGATGTTGACAATTGTGGGGATGCGGAAGGCTCGGTCATGGACGCGCAAGTGGGGTGCGAGACGGGGGGAGGTAATCTTCACCTAAGCGATGCCGAGGATCACGCAAAGAACAAAGAGCAACAAATCATCCAATGTCAGGCAGGGCCTTCATCCCCTTCGGGTAATTACCCCATCTCTTAATGATATCTTACAACATCATGTTTTGGAACGTGAGGGGGATCGCAAATGCGTCAACCCAACACGTATTGAAAAGATTGATTAAATGTCATAATGTGTTATTTCTTGCAATAATGGAACCGCTTACAACCCCTGATCCGGTCTGGTTCTCCAAGGCCGTGGGGCTGCCCTTCATCGGCTCGAACACAAGCGGCAAGATTTGGTTGTTTGCAGAAGAAGGCTCTACTTTTGATATTGATTGGGACTCCGAACAAATCTTTCTCGGGAGGCTCAAGTCACATCTCATTCTATCCCAACGGGACTCTAAATTCAAAAAGCCCTAGAAAGTGTTAAATTTCGGCGTGGTTTTAGTTGGAAATATGCACGACTTCTAGGAGGACCAAAGGGAACACCCGTATGGCTCATTGATCGTCACCCAATGAGGGTTTTCAAATGGTCCCCGGATTTTGACGCATATTGTGAGTCCCCGATTGCAGCAATTTGGTGTAATATAATCGGGCTCCCAATCCACCTCTTTGATCAATCCGCCTTATTCGCCATCGGCAAGCTCCTTGGTACCCCCATCCAAGTCGACCGAGCCACGGCCAACAAGTCTAGACTATCCTTCGCTCGAATTTGCATTGAGATAGACATCACAAAACCGCCTCCCGAAGAAATAATTCTTGATATACCATCTTATTGCCAAGAATGATGCAAGCATGTTGCTCATGCGAGTGATGCGTGCTATGCAACGGGGAAGAGGGAAAGGCCACCGAGGAGGAACTACCACACCGCCCCACCAAATCAGCCACAACCCGCGGACCAAGGTGGGAATGGAAAGCAAGACATGGCGACAAGCGCCCCTAACTCAAATGAATGGAAACGCCAAGGAAGCAAAAAAGGAAAGGCGGGTGATAGATCAAGCAACAACTCACTTGGAGAAGGTGCTGTTGAAACAATTTGGGAGGGACCGGACATAATGGGGGAACCTCACGAGGGGAGTGAAATGCATAGCAGAACATACGATATGGGGGGTAAAGCTCGGGGATGGGAACCAAAGGGAACCACCATATTCGCACTTTGAGACACCGACGCCAATGCATGAACATTCGGAGGCGGGGAGGGGAGGCCCCAATGAGAAACGTGTGGCTTACCCGTCTACACGCGGGAACTCGAGAGGGGGCGCGCGACATTCCATGACGAGGGGACGTGGATTCTTCACGATGAAAAACCATATGAGCACTAACCAACACTACACCCTCATGGAGAGTGGAGAATTTGATGTTGACAATTGTGGGGATGCGGAAGGCTCGGTCATGGACGCGCAAGTGGGGTGCGAGACGGGGGGAGGCAATCTTCATCCCCTTCGGGTAATTACCCCATCTCTTAATGATATCTTACAACATCATGTTTTGGAACGTGAGGGGGATCGCAAATGCGTCAACCCAACACGTATTGAAAAGATTGATTAAATGTCATAATGTGTTATTTCTTGCAATAATGGAACCGCTTACAACCCATGATCCGGTCCGGTTCTCCAAGGCCGTGGGGCTGCCCTTCATCGGCTCGAACACAAGTGGCAAGATTTGGTTGTTTGCAGAAGAAGGCTCTACTTTTGAGATTGATTGGGACTCCGAACAAATCTTTCACGGGAGGCTCAAGTCACATCGCATTGCTAGCCCTCTAGCTATCTCGGCCGTGTACGCCAAATGCACAAGATCTGAGAGATACCTTTTGTGGGATAAGATGAGAGAGATCACTGGAACCCTCGAGGGAATACCATGGATTATAGGTGGTGACTTCAACACCATTGATCCAGCCCACCACCCTTCCATGGATTATAGGTGGTGACTCAAAGAAATTCTAGAGTGAGAAGCTCTCCCTTCTCTCTAGCAATTCCCCCACATTGATCCAGCCCACCGCCCTTCCATAATTCCACGACCAGCCGCCGCAACCCTCTCCACGCCGTCCTCCACATTCCTCCTCTTACCCCCACAACCCGTCGGCCACAACCCTTCGGCCACCGCACCACTACACCCAATCCCGTCGAGTTGTTTTCATTGCTCGGTTCTTCCATCCCCAACACACGACCTTGGCCGCCGAACCAACCCGGAGCTCCCTCGACCAGCCACGAGGTGAGCGCTCGACCGGTCATGTCAAGGCTAATATGCCAAGAGTCGACCTCGTTACAAATGGGACAGACAAAGACACCGAACCACATATGCCTTACTTGGAGATTGGCCCATCATTGGAAGATTTTCCACCTCTAGAGAAAGGAAGGACTCGGAAAATCCAAGCTTCATTCGAAGACGGAGCTACCCTAACGAAGCCGGGCTGGCCGATGACCAAATCTACCCAAAACCCCCTCCGAGACTTGACCACATCCTCGGCCGCGGGCATGCATGCGAAGGATCCGGCGAGGAACGAGATGGAGATGGGGACGGCCCGGCCTCCCGATGAAGCCATGAACGACAAGGATCCGATCAAAGGTTCATCTCGGCCAAGGGAGGGTTAACACTTGTACCGGCGCTTTGTAGCAGTTGGTTTCCCCACTTCGTCCGAACCCCAAGTTGAGCGTCCCTTCGGCGTGACTTTCTGGCTTCAAAGGTGTATCGTATTTTGAGTGTCCTACCTTTTCCACGGGGGGGAAAATCCTCATACGATGGGTTGTGTGTCGCCACACTCGAAGGCATTGCTGGTTCAATTCTCGGCTGGCGAGTATTGTATGGCTCATCATTTCCGCCGAGTCCAAAGCGGCTAGGTGGATGAGCTTCGCCTCCTTTGGTAGCTTAGGGTTCTCAACTTCGATGGGTTCACGTGAACCTTTGGTGTGGAAAGGCACAAAAGCACTTTCGGAAGTTAGTTTTGTCCCTATAGCTGAATTGGGTAACTTGCCTTGCTGCAAAAAGGACGTCATATATGGTGGTTTTAAGGCTTCAACGGCTCCTTGTGGACCAGCAGCACGTGATGTCCCAGCTTGGCAAAGCGCCAATTGACTTTCGAAGGGTGGAAGTGTTGGTGTGGCCAATTCGGGCAAGTTGACTATCTCGGCCTCCAAAGCTCCCTGTCCTATTCTAGGACCATCTCTCACCACTCGCACATCATGGAGGCTGGAGTCCCCACCATCGGCGATGACCCCCCCAACACCGTCGGACTCATGGCCGGCGGCTGAGCCACCCATGGCCGAATCAGCGTCGGCGTGGGCCTTGATGCGCATTCTTTCACTTTCGGCATTGGGGCATGGAGGGGGCTTGTCCGGCGGTTGGTTATCACTTGCGGGTTGGCCGGAGCTCGCGGGGAAGATGACCGTTTTGCACTTGAGATTTCTGGCGAAGGCGCCATCTTCATCACCAAAAGAAAGTTTCTTTCGTAGTTGTTTATCCTCTGGGAGTGGGGAGAGGATGAAGCGTTTCCGGCCATCTTCCTTCGAAGGAGGAGCCGGAGTATTCTTGCGGGCCTTGTACCTCGCCTTGCTCTCCTTCACTTTCATGGCTTTAGTCGGAGGTTTGGGTAGCTCCTCCTCGGGGGACCGAAAGACCATTTGCTGGTCCGTGAGTTTGCGCGCTTCCTCGGGAGCAGGTTCGGGGTCCGGTTGGGGGTCCGGCATGTCCGGTCGTGGAGCAAAGACCGGCGTAGATGCGAGTGGACAAGCTCTTGTGAGGATCAGCCGGTTCGGGGGATTGGGGACAACCACCAAGGAGGGTGATGAAAGGTGAAGAACCGTCGGAGGAGGGAGTGGTGCGTGGCTGGGGTCGGCTAATGTCGTCGGGTGGCGAGGTGGTGGTTGGAGGTTGGCGGCGGAGGTCAAAGGTGGGACAATAGGGTGGAGTATTTTAGAGAGAAGGAGGAGCTTCTCTCAAAAGGTCCCGAAAACCTCTTTGTTCCACTCCTTTAGTGCTCTTTTAACTCTGGAATGTTTAATTTGGATGTTAAGAAGGCCGCCCGCCCCAGTGGGCTCTTCCCATGCATTCTTAACTACAGCCAAAAATCTCTCATGTCGGATCCACATGTTCTGGAACCTGAATGCCTTCCCCCCGATGGCAATGTCCGACATTTTGCATCGTGCTAGGACTGGTCCGTGGTCCGAGGCGATCCGTGGGAGGTTCGTTACTCGGGTGGCCTCGAAGACCCTAGTCCAAGCCTCATTAACAAGCACTGTATCCTGCCGTTCAAATAGACCGTTTTTTGCCCAAGTAAATTCCGCCCCATTGAACCCTGGGTCCACGAGTTGGCAATCCTCAATTGCCTCCGCAAAATCGACCATCTCGGCCTGCCGGTTGGTGTCGCTCCCAGTTCTATCCTGCTGGGATAGAATGGTGTTGAAGTCACCACCTATGATATGGATTGGGATACGACGAAGGACCCGTTGGATATATTGATCCAAGAACCCCACGTATAATGATTGGCAGCGGATTTCCTTGATTGATAATCTGGTTTGATCCACTTCCAGAGCTTGGAAAACCTCGACCCGTTGGCTATGTAATCAGCCAAGAACCTCGGTATGGTTGAACGCCACAAGAACTTGCTCAAAGTATCTTGATAAGTTCCAAACAAGTGAAAAACTCTACAAAGAGAATTCAACTCACAAGACAAACTCTATTTTCGTATTTGATCAATGATGTCCTCAAATGACATGCTTACAAGCCTATTTATAGGCTAGAATGGACTCTTGAAAGTCTCATATCATTAGTACAACTTAAGACCTTTAGAATGACTCATAATAAGTGAAAAGTAACTCCTAACTATTGGTGTGACTTTAGGACATCTAAAGTCACTTATTTAACTCAAAAAGTAACTTAAAAATGGCTCTTCATTTTTGCTGCTCCAACTTGGACGAAAATGCATCATTTATCTTCAATTTGGGCCTCCAAAATGTGATATATATTGACTCAAAACTTCATGCATTGGGCTGCCCACTAACTTGAATAATATTCACCATTTGGCCCAATGTTGAATGGTCTTGGAATTGGGCTTTTATTTCATCAACTAAAAGCATCATGGACTCCTTTATCTTCTTAGCTCTAGCTCTTGTAATTGGTCCACTTTGAATGATTAATGGATCCATCTTCTTGTCCTTGTTGATCAGCTTGGGTGTACCTCCATCATTCCCTTCTTCTTCAAGAGGATTCGTCCTCGAATCTAATTCACCAACATAAGGAGATAAATCAGAAACATTGAAAGTAGCACTTACATTAAACTCACCAGGTAAGTCAAGTTTGTAAGCATTATCATTGACTTTTCCAATCACTTGGAATGGTCCATCTCCTCTTGGCTGCAACTTGGACTTTCTTTTCGAAGGAAATCTCTCCTTTCTCATATGCAACCAAACCCAATCTCCCGGCTCAAAGATGACTTGTTTCCGACCCTTGTTGGCTTGCTTTGCATATTGTTCTGTCCTCTTTTCAATGTTGAGTCTTACCCTTTCATGCAATCTTTTCACCATTTCAGCCTTAGCTTTTCCATCAAGACTTGCACGATCTTCAATAGGTATTGGAATCAAATCTAGTGGACTCAATGGATTGAAACCATACACAACTTCAAATGGGGAAAAGTTAGTAGCAGAATGGACACTTCGATTATAAGCAAACTCAGCAAAAGGTAAGCATTCCTCCCAACTTTTCAAGTTCTTTTTAACTAAAGTTCGTAGTAATTGAGACAAAGTCCTATTAACTACTTCAGTTTGTCCATCAGTTTGTGGATGACAAGTAGTAGAAAACAAGAGTTTAGTTCCCAACTTATTCCACAATACTCGCCAAAAATGACTCACAAATTTAGCATCTCGATCACTCACAATTGACCTAGGAACACCATGCAAACGGACAATTTCTTTAAAGAACAAATCAGCGATATGAGATGCATCATCAGTTTTGTGACATGGAATAAAATGTGCCATTTTTGAAAACCTATCAACAACCACAAAAACTGAATCTCTACCTCTTTTTGTTCTTGGCAAACCAACAACAAAGTCCATTGAAATATCCTCCCAAGGTGCACTAGGAATTGGTAACGGTTTGTACAAACCATGTGGGTGTGATTTAGACTTGGCTTGCATGCAAGTTATGCATCTTTTACAAATTCTTTCAACATCCACACGCATTTTAGGCCAAAAGAAATGTTCAAGCAAAACATTCATTGTCTTATGGACTCCAAAATGACCCATTAAACCACCACCATGAGCTTCACGCACAAGCAATTCACGCATAGAACCTTTAGGAATGCATAATTTGTTTTCTCTAAACAAATAGCCATCATGCCTATAGAACTTGTCAAATGCAGCATGCTCACAAGCTAAATAGATAGAAGAAAAGTCCGGGTCATTATCATACATTTCCTTAATCAACTCAAAACCAAGCAACTTAGAACTCAAAGTAGTGATCAAAATGTACCTCCGAGATAATGCATCAGCCACAATATTTTCTTTTCCCTTTTTGTATTTGATTACATAGGGAAATGATTCAATGAATTCCACCCACTTAACATGTCTCTTGCTAAGCTTACCTTGACCTTTCAAGTACTTGAGAGATTCATGATCCGTGTGAATTACAAACTCTCTAGGCCACAAGTAATGCTGCCATGTTTCCAAAGCTCTAACCAAAGCATATAACTCCTTGTCATACGTTGGATAGTTCAATTGAGCTCCTTTCAACTTTTCGCTAAAGTACGCGATTGGCTTCCTATCCTGCAACAAAACAGCTCCTATGCCTACCCCAGATGCATCACATTCAAGCTCAAACATGTTATCAAAGTTAGGCAAAGAAAGAATTGGTGCAGTTGTAAGTTTTTCTTTAAGGAGATTAAAAGCATGTTCTTGTTTTTCTCCCCAATAAAAACAAACATCCTTTTTCACAATTTCATTCAAAGGTGCAGCAATTGTACTAAAATCCTTGACAAACCTCCTATAAAAACTAGCAAGACCATGAAAACTTCTAACTTGTGCTACATTTTGAGGAATTGGCCATTCTAAAATAGCTTTCACCTTCTCTTTTTCCATTTCAATCCCATTAGCACTTATAACAAAACCCAGAAAAACAACTTTATCCATGCAAAAAGAACACTTTTTGAGATTTGCATACAATGATTCTTTTCGTAAGGTATCCAAAACTGCACGCACATGGTTAAGATGTTCATTCACATTTTTGCTATAGACAAGAATATCATCAAAATAAACAACCACAAATTTTCCAATGAATTTTCTCAAAACATGGTGCATCAACCTCATGAAAGTACTTGGTGCATTAGTTAAACCAAAAGGCATTACTAACCACTCATATAGACCAAATTTTGTTTTAAAGGCTGTTTTCCATTCGTCTCCTTCTCTAATTCGAATTTGATGATAACCACTTTTCAAATCGATCTTACTAAACACAACAGAACCATGCAATTCATCAAGCATATCATCTAGCCTAGGAATAGGATAGCGATACTTTACCGTGATTTTGTTGATTGCTCGGCAGTCGATGCACATCCTCCATGATCCATCTTTCTTAGAAACAACAATTACCGGAACAGCACATGGACTCATGCTCTCACGGATTTTTCCATTGTCCAACAACTCTTGCACTTGCCTTTGAATTTCCTTAGTCTCTTCGGGATTGGCTCTATAGGCTGGTCGATTTGGTAGAACTGCCCCGGGAATAAGGTCAATTTGGTGTTCAATACCTCTTAATGGCGGTAATCCACTTGATTCTTCCACGGGAAAAACATCTTCGAATTCCTGTAAAAGAGACACAAAAGCACTTGGCAAAGAAGTGGTTAATTCGTTAGTGGTAAACAAAGACTGTTTGTACACTAAGATGAAAACACTCTTTTTTTCAACTATTGCACTCTTTATTTCTCTTGCTCCCACATAAAAGTTCTTTTTTTCATTCGGACTCTTTTCACTTGACTCTTTTTCAATGCCCTCACCTTTTTTCCTCTCATTCTTACTTTTCTCTCGACTCTTTTTTTCACCCGACTCTTTTTCAATGCTCTCACTTCTTTTCCTCTCAACCTCACGAGCTCTCCTTGCTTGTGACAATTTCTGTTGGTCCTCTTGAACTTGTTGAGGTGTTAAAGACACAAGCATAATAGACTTGTTGTTGTGCTTGAAGGTGTAGTGGTTGTGAAATCCATCATAAGTCACTCTACGATCAAACTGCCATGGCCTCCCCAAAAGAATGTGACTAGCATGCATTGGCACAACATCGCAAAGAACATCATCTTTATAATTGCCAATTGAAAACGAAATTAGAACTCGCTTAGTCACTCGAATTTCTCCACATTCATTAAGCCATTGTAGCTTGTACGGATTAGGATGTTTTTTCGTTGTTAAGCTCAACTTTTCCACCATTTCAGAACTTGCAACGTTTGCACAACTACCACCATCAATAATCATTATGCAAAGTTTACCTTGGACCAAACACCTTGTGTGGAAGATGTTCTCCCTTTGCTTATCATCGTTTCTGTTTTGCATGTTTAGAGCCCTTCGAACCACCAAAAGTTCTCCATGTTCTGGTTCAATCTCCTCCAATTGTTTATCCTCCTCCTCCTCATCATCATCTTCACGTTCACTTTCAGATTCTATCTCTCCATTTGGCTTCAAAATCATCACCCTTTTGTTTGGACATTGAGATGCAATGTGTCCAACACCTTGACAACGAAAACATTTGATATCTCTATTTCGAGTAGAAGTAGAAGTAGAAATACCTTTACCCTTCTCAAATTCTTTGGACTTGGATGTCGACGCCTCATTTTGGGGTTTAGAACCTGCCCCAAAATTGGGTTTGGTTGAAGTCCACTCTTTTGTCCTTGAAGAATGAGAACTTGTTGAAAAATTCTTTTGGATTGTTCCCTTCTTCTTCAATTGTCCCTCCAGCTTCATGGCCATATGAACCATGTCCTCCAACTCCACATAGTGTTGAAGCTCCACAATGTTTGCAATCTCCCTATTCAGCCCACATAAGAATCGAGCCATAGTTGCTTCTCTATCTTCTTCAACATTTGCCCTAATCATGGCAATCTCCATGTCTTTGTAGTACTCATCAACAGATTTAGTACCTTGTTTCATAGATTGTAATTTTTGATACAATTCACGAAAATAATGAGAAGGTACAAATCTCTTACGCATTATGCTTTTCATTTCTTCCCAAGTCGAAACTGGTCTTCCTCCGTATCGCCTTGTACTAGTTGTCAATTGATCCCACCAAACTATAGCATAGTCAGTGAATTCAATAGCAGCAAGTCTAACCTTTTTCTCCTCGGAATAGTTGTGACATTCAAAGATGAGATCCACCTTTCTCTCCCACTCCAAATAAGCTTCGGGGTCACTCCTTCCTTGGAATGTTGGGATCTTCAGTTTGATGCTTCTCAAATCACCATCCACTTCATTTGTACGCCCTCTTCTACCGTTTCCACGTCTCTCATTTCGATGCCTATATGAAGCATCATCTTCTCCTCCACTCTCTTCCTCCTCGTTATTATTTTCATTTGTTGCCTGAACTTCTAGCCTCTCCAACCGCCCTGAAACACTTTCCAGAATCCGTGCAAACCTTGCAAATTGTTGTTGCATGGCTTTCAACGTAGGATCAACTGGAATATGATCGTCAGTAGAATCCATCCTCACAGTTCACTCGTGTATCACACAAAATTAAACCTCACAAAACACTCGTGTATATCACTCGTTGGCTTTTACCTCCCCTCAAATAACCTCACCACTCAAGCCTTTTACCACTCTTTCTCTTTTGCAAAGATAACACAAGTAAAAAAACAAATCAAAAACAAAACAAGAACTAATAACGACCAACCAAACTTCAGCCCTTGAATGAAGGATGAAAGGAAATGGTCAAGAAAATATGAGGTGAAATATGTATTGGGGTTTTTTTTTTTCGGATTTTTTTTTTTTGAATTTTTTTTTCCAATTTTTTTTCTGATTTTTTTTTCGGATTTTTTTTTTGATTTTTTTTTTTTGATTTTTTTTTCAAGGATATGAAAGATAAACAATGTAAGATAAAGCTATGGATAGATCAATACCAGTTGGCTCGTGATACCAAATGATATGGATTGGGATACGACGAAGGACCCGTTGGATATATTGATCCAAGAACCCCACGTATAATGATTGGCAGCGGATTTCCTTGATTGATAATCTGGTTTGATCCACTTCCAGAGCTTGGAAAACCTCGACCCGTTGGCTATGTAATCAGCCAAGAACCTCGGTATGGTTGAACGCCACAAGAACTTGCTCAAAGTATCTTGATAAGTTCCAACAAGTGAAAAACTCTACAAAGAGAATTCAACTCACAAGACAAACTCTATTTTCGTATTTGATCAATGATGTCCTCAAATGACATGCTTACAAGCCTATTTATAGGCTAGAATGGACTCTTGAAAGTCTCATATCATTAGTACAACTTAAGACCTTTAGAATGACTCATAATAAGTGAAAAGTAACTCCTAACTATTGGTGTGACTTTAGGACATCTAAAGTCACTTATTTAACTCAAAAAGTAACTTAAAAATGGCTCTTCATTTTTGCTGCTCCAACTTGGACGAAAATGCATCATTTATCTTCAATTTGGGCCTCCAAAATGTGATATATATTGACTCAAAACTTCATGCATTGGGCTGCCCACTAACTTGAATAATATTCACCATTTGGCCCAATGTTGAATGGTCTTGGAATTGGGCTTTTATTTCATCAACTAAAAGCATCATGGACTCCTTTATCTTCTTAGCTCTAGCTCTTGTAATTGGTCCACTTTGAATGATTAATGGATCCATCTTCTTGTCCTTGTTGATCAGCTTGGGTGTACCTCCATCAACCTATAACCCATGGTATTCCCTCGAGGGTTCTAGCGATCTCTCTCATCTTATCCCACAAAAGGTATCTCTCAGATCTTGTGCATTTGGCGTACACGGCCGAGATAGCTAGAGGGCTGCGATGTGACTTGAGCCTCCCATGAAAGATTTGTTCGGAGTACCAATCAACATCAAAAGTAGAGCCTTCTTCTGCAAACAACCAAATCTTGCCGCTTGTGTTCGAGCCGATGAAGGGCAGCCCCACGGCCTTGGAGAACCGGACCGGATCATGGGTTGTAAGTGGTTCCATTATTGCAAGAAATAACACATTATGACATTTAATCAATCTTTTCAATACGTGTTGGGTTGACGCATTTGCGATCCCCCTCACGTTCCAAATCATGATATTGTAAGATATGATTAAGAGATGGGGTACTTACCCGAAGGGGATGAAGGCCCTGCCTGACATTGGACGATTTGTTGCTCTTTGTTCTTTGCGTGATCCTCGGCATCGCTTAGGTGAAGATTGCCTCCCCCCGTCTCGCACCCCACTTGCGCGCCCATGACCGAGCCTTCCGCATCCCCACAATTGTCAACATCAAATTCTCCTCTCTCCATGAGGGAGTAGTGTTGGTTAGTGCTCATATGGTTTTTCATCGCGAAGAATCCACGTCCCCTCGTCATGGAATGCCGCGCGCCCCCTATCGAGTTCCCGAGTGTAGACGGGTAAGCCACACGTTTCTCATTGGGGCCTCCCCTCCCCGCCTCCGAATGTTCATGCATTGGCGTCGGTGTCTCAAAGTGCGAATTTGGTGGTTCCCTTTGGTTCCCATCCCCGAGCTTTACCCACATATCGTATGTTCCGCTATGCATTTCACTCCCCTCGTGAGGTTCCCCCATTATGTCCGGTCCCTCCCAAATTGTTTCAACGGCACCTTCTCCAAGTGAGTTCTTGCTTGATCTGTCACCCGCCTTTCATTTTTTCCTTCCTTGGCGTTTCCATTCATTTGAGTTAGGGGCGCTTGTCGCCATGTCTTGCTTTCCTTTCCCACCTTGGTCCGCGGGTTGTGGCTGATTTGGTGGGGCGGTGTGGTAGTTCCTCCTCGGTGGCCTTTCCCTCTTCCCCGTTACATAGCACACATCACTCGCATGACCAACATGCTTGCATTCTTGGCAATAAGATGGTATCTTGTCCCACCGCACTTGACGCACCGTTTCTCGACCACAAATATCAAGGATTATTTCTTCGGGAGGCGGTTTTGTGATGTCTATCTCAATGCAAATTCGAGCGAAGGATAGTCTAGACTTGGATGGGGGTACCAAGGAGCTTGCCGATGGCGAATAAGGCAGATTGATCAAAGAGATGGATTGGGAGCCCGATTAGATTACACCAAATTGCTGCAATCGGGGACTCACAATATGCGTCGAAATCCGGGGACCATTTGAAAACCCTCATTGGGTGACGATCAATGAGCTATACGGGTGTTCCCTTTGGTCCTCAGAGAAGTCGTGCATAATCCGACAAATCCTCGCATTGAATAAGGATATGTTTAGCGTTAAAGTATTTCCAACTAAAACCACGCCGAAATTTAACACTTTCTAGGGATTTTAGAATTTGGAGTCCCGTTGGGATAGAATGAGAAAACGTACCCACAATGGCGTGCCCCATGCTTTCGGCCAGCTTTTGCGTTTCGGCCCCGGAGAAGTAGATGGTCGGGATGCCATTGGACACGGAGGCAAAGCCAATGTTATTAAGCTTTTCCGGCTCGAAGGCTTGAGGGCCCTTTGGGTCGTTAGATCCTTTAAGGAGGTCCGCCATCGACTTCGGCTTGCCGGGGTGGCCTGAGGGCGGCACGACCCCCCCCCCCTTGTTGGATGCCGATATTCGGACCCCATGGTGCGGCTATTTGTTTTGGGATGTCCATTGCCGTCGGCTGGGTCGATGCTCTCGAACTCACGCCCTCCCCCTCGGCTTCACAATGGTTGGCCATAGCCATGCTTAGGTTCATCTCGGCCAAGGGAGGGTTAACACTTGTACCGACGCTTTGTAGCAGTTGGTTTCCCCACTTCGTCCGAACCCCAAGTTGAGCGTCCCTTGGGTGTGACTTTCCGGCTTCAAAGTTGTATCGTATTTTGAGTGTCCTACCTTTTCCAAGGGGGGGAAAATCCTCATACGATGGGTTGTGTGTCGCCGCACTCGAAGGCATTGCTGGTTCAATTCTCGGCTGGCGAGTATTGTATGGCTCATCATTTCCGCCGAGTCCAAAGCGGCTAGGTGGATGAGCTCCGCCTCCTTTGGTAGCTTAGGGTTCTCAACTTCGATGGGTTCACGTAAACCTTTGGTGCGGAAAGGCACAAAAGCACTTTCGGAAGTTAGTTTTGTCCCTATAGCTAAATTGAGTAACTTGCCTTGCTGCAAAAAGGACGTCATATTTGGTTGTTTTGAGGCTTCAACGGCTCCTTGTGGACCAGCAGCCCGTGATGTCCCAGCTTGGCAAAGCGCCAATTGACTTTCGAAGGGTGGAAGTGTTGGTGTGGCCAATTCGGGCAAGTTAACTATCTCGGCCTCCAAAGCTCCCTGTCCCATTCTAGGACCATCTCTCACCACTCGCACATCATGGAGGCTGGAGTCCCCACCATCGGTGATGACCCCCCCAACACCGTCGGACTCATGGCCGGCGGCTGAGCCACCCATGGCCGAATCAGCGTCGGCGTGGGCCTTGATGCGCATTCTTTCACTTTCGGCGTTGGGGCATGGAGGGGGCTTGTCATGCGGTTGGCTATCACTTGCGGGTTGGCCAGAGCTCGCGGGGAAGATGACCGTTTTGCACTTGAGATTTCCGGCGAAGGTGCCATCTTCTTCACCAAAAGAAAGTTTCTTTCGTAGTTGTTTATCCTCCGGGAGTGGGGTGAGGATGACGCGTTTCCGGCCATCTCCCTTCGAAGGAGGAGCCGGAGTATTCTTGCGGGCCTTGTACCTCGCCTTGCTCTCCTTCACTTTCATGGCTTTAGTCGGAGGTTTGGGTAGCTCCTCCTCGGGGGACCGAAAGACCATTTGCGGGTCCGTGAGTTCGCGCGCCTTCCTCGGGAACAGGTTCGGGGTCCGGTTGGGGTTCCGGCATGTCCAGCCGTGGAGCAAAGACCGGCGTAGATGCGAGTGGACAAGCTCTTGTGAGGATCAGCCGGTTCGGGGGATTGGGGACAACCACCAAGGAGGTTGATGAAAGGTGAAGAACCGTCGGAGGAGAGAGTGGTGCGTGGGGGGGGGTTGCTAATGTCGTCGGGTGGCGAGGTGGTGGTGGGAGGTTGGTGGCGGAGGTCAAAGGTGGGGCAATAGGGTGGAGTATTTTAGAGAGAAGGAGGAGCTTCTCTCAAAAGGTCCCGAAAACCTCTTTGTTCCACTCCTTTAGTGCTTTTTTAACTCTGGAATGTTTAATTTGGATGTTTAGAAGGCCACCCGCCCTAGTGGGCTCTTCCCATGCATTCTTAACTACAGCCAAAAATCCCTCATGTCGGATCCACATGTTCTGGAACCTGAATGCCTTCCCCCCCGATGGCAACGTTCGACATTTTGCATCGTGCTAGGACTGGTCCGTGGTCCGAGGCGATCCGTGGGAGGTTCGTTACTCGGGTGGCCTCGAAGACCCTAGTCCAAGCCTCATTAACAAGCACTGTATCCTGCCGTTCAAATAGACCATTTTTTGCCCAAGTAAATTCCGCCCCATTGAACCCTGGGTCCACGAGTTGGCTATCCTCAATTGCCTCCGCAAAATCGACTTTCTCGGCCTGCCGGTTGGTGTCGCTCCCAGTTCTATCCTGCTGGGATAGAATGGTGTTGAAGTAACCACCTATAATCCATGGTATTCCCTCGAGGGTTCTAGCGATCTCTCTCATCTTATCCCACAAAAGGTATCTCTCAGATCTTGTGCATTTGGCGTACACGGCCGAGATAGCTAGAGGATTGCGATGTGACTTGAGCCTCCCGTGAAAGATTTGTTCGGAGTACCAATCAACATCAAAAGTAGAGCCTTCTTCTGCAAACAACCAAATCTTGCCGCTTGTGTTCGAGCCGATGAAGGGCAGCCCCACGGCCTTGGAGAACCGGACCGGATCATGGGTTGTAAGTGGTTCCATTATTGCAAGAAATAACACATTATGACATTTAATCAATCTTTTCAATACGTGTTGGGTTGACGCATTTGCGATCCCCCTCACGTTCCAAAACATGATATTGTAAGATATCATTAAGAGATGGGGTACTTACCCGAAGGGGATGAAGGCCCTGCCTGACATTGGATGATTTGTTGCTCTTTGTTCTTTGCGTGATCCTCGGCATCGCTTAGGTGAAGATTGCCTCCCCCCGTCTCGCACCCCACTTGCGCGTCCATGACCGAGCCTTCCGCATCCCCACAATTGTCAACATCAAATTCTCCTCTCTCCATGAGGGAGTAGTGTTGGTTAGTGCTCATATGGTTTTTCATCGCGAAGAATCCACGTCCCTTCGTCATGGAATGCCGCACGCCCCCTCTCGAGTTCCCGCGTGTAGACGGGTAAGCCACACGTTTCTCATTGGGACCTCCCCTCCCCGCCTCCGAATGTTCATACATTGGCGTCGGTGTCTCAAAGTGCGAATATGGTGGTTCCCTTTGGTTCCCATCCCCGAGCTTTACCCCCATATCGTATGTTCCGCTATGCATTTCACTCCCCTCGCGAGGTTCCCCCATTATGTCCGGTCCCTCCCAAATTGTTTCAACGACACCTTCTCCAAGTGAGTTGTTGCTTGATCTATCACCCGCCTTTCCTTTTTTCCTTCCTTGGCGTTTCCATTCATTTGAGTTAGAGGCGCTTGTCGCCATGTCTTACTTTCCTTTCCCTCCTTGGTCCGCGGGTTGTGGCTGATTTGGTGGGGCGGTGTGGTAGTTCCTCCTCGGTGGCCTTTCCCTCTTCCCCGTTGCATAGCAAACATCACTCGCATGACCAACATGCTTGCATTCTTGGCAATAAGATGGTATCTTGTCCCACCGCACTTGCCGCACCGTTTCTTGACCACAAATATCAAGGATTATTTCTTCGGGAGGCGGTTTTGTGATGTCTATCTCAATGCAAATTCGAGCAAAGGATAGTCTAGACTTGTTGGCCGTGGCTCGGTCGACTTGGATGGGGGTACCAAGGAGCTTGCCGATGGCGAATAAGGCGGATTGATCAAAGAGGTGGATTGGGAGCCCGATTAGATTACACCAAATTGCTACAATCGGGGACTCACAATATGTGTCGAAATCCGGGGACCATTTAAAAACCCTCATTGGGTGACGATCAATGAGCCATACGGGTGTTCCCTTTGGTCCTCCGAGAAGTCGTGCATAATCCGACAAATCCTCGCATTGAATAAGGATATGTTTAGCGTTAAAGTATTTCCAACTAAAACCACGCCGAAATTTAACACCTTCTAGGGATTTTTGAATTTGGAGTCCGGTTGGGATAGAATGAGAAAACTTACCCACAATGGCGTGCCCCATGCTTTCGGCTAGCTTTTGCGTTTCGGCCCCGGAGAAGTAGATGGTCGGGATGCCATTGGACACAGAGGCAAAGCCAATGTTATTAAGCTTTTCCGGCTCGAAGGCTTGAGGGCCCTTTGGGTCGTTAGATCCTTTAAGGAGGTCCGCCATCGACTTCGGCTTGCCGGGGTGGCCTGAGGGCGGCACGACCCCCCCCCCCCCCCCTTGTTGGGTGCCGATATTCGCCACCCGACGACATTAGCCGACCCATGCCACGCACCACTCCCTCCTCCGACGGTTCTTCACCGTTCATCACCCTAGAAGGGAGATGGCCGGAAATGCTTCATCCTCTCCCCACTCCCGGAGGATAAACAACTACGAAAGGAACTTTCTTTTGGTGACGAAGATGGCGCCTTCGCCGGAAATCTCAACTGCAAAACGGTCATCTTCCCCGCGAGCTCCGGCCAACCCGCAAGTGATAGCCACTCGCCGGACAAGCCCCCTCCATGCCCCAACGCCGAAAGTGAAAGAATGCGCATCAAGGCCACGCCGACGCTGATTCGGCCATGGGTGGCTCAGCCGCCGGCCGTGAGTCCGACGGTGTTAGGGGGGGTCATCGCCGATGGTGGGGACTCCAGCCTCCATGATGTGCGAGTGGTGAGAGATGGTCCTAGAATGGGACAGGGAGCTTTGGAGGCTGAGATAGTCAACTTGCCCGAATTGGCCACACCAACACTTCCACCCTTCGAAAGTCAATTGGCGCTTTGCCAAGCTGGGACATCACGTGCTGCTGGTCCACAAGGAGCCGTTGAAGCCTCAAAACAACCAAATATGACATCCTTTTTGCAGCAAGGCAAGTTACCCAATTCAGCTATAGGGACAAAACTAACTTCCGAAAGTGCTTTTGTGCCTTTCCGCACCAAAGGTTCACGTGAACCCATCGAAGTTGAGAACCCTAAGCTACCAAAGGAGGCGGAGCTCATCCACCTAGCCGGTTTGGACTCGGCGGAAATGATGGATGCCTTGGCCGCGCAACCACTTCTAACCGCTGGGCCGCCGGAAACCTAACCCATGGCACCAGAGCCATACAATACTCGCCAGCCGAGAATTGAACCAGCAATGCCTTCGAGTGCGGCGACACACAACCCATCGTATGAGGATTTTCCCCCCCTTGGAAAAGGTAGGACACTCAAAATACGATACACCTTTGAAGCCGGAAAGTCACACCCAAGGGACGCTCAACTTGGGGTTCGGACGAAGTGGGGAAACAAACCGCTACAAAGCGCCGGCACAAGTGTTAACCCTCCCTTATTACTAGTGAGAGAAGCTCTCCCTTCTCTCTAGAATTCGCCCCTCTTCCTCCCTCCCCTTTGAGGGAGGTGATATGTAAGCTTTAGACACGACTATGGTGAAGGCCGGCGGAGAACCGGCGGTTGAGGCTGCTACGGTTTCATCTCTCACGTTCCAATCACCCCGCTCGCCGGAACGGAGTCTCCCTTTCATCCCACGGCCAAAGACGAAGAGGGCCGGGACTCCTTTCCCCGAGAGAGGCCGACTTGATCTGAAACGCGTAGGCCTTGAGACAATTTCGGGGGTTAGTCGAATCAAGAAGAAAATGATCTTCGAAATGGCCGAGGAGCTACTCGACCGGGAAAATGATGAGGGGACGGCGTCGCCGGAAGGAGAGCAGCCTCCCGGTGGGTATATGATGAGCACGTTTGCTCAAATGGCGAAACCGGGCCCCTTCGAACCAGCTACGGGCCACTTACTCCTTCTCGATCATGAGCGGTTTTTTGCTGCCGGAATCTCAGACGACGACCTAGTGGACCCACCAGCCAAATCCAGTTTCCGGGAGGTAGATGAGCCGACGAAAGAGTCGACATCAAATATGGAAGATAAGAAGAAGAAGATTGCAATGGAAATGCTCAACTCCGAGGAGGTGGCCGGAATTTCGCCGGCGCCGGCGAGCCGGAGTGAGCTGGACCACCACCCAACCGGTGCAAGTACAATACATCACATGGGTCCTAGGCTAGAAGATGGGTTGGCATGTGATGTGTTGGAATCATGTGACTTGCATGGGGAAGGAGGTGTTGCTCCAAATGGGGAAAATGACAATTTATACTCACAAGCAATACCATGTGCTACTTACCTCCACCTTGAGGCTGATGCACGCATGGAAGACCGTGCCCCCGTGGCACAACCGCCGGAGCCGTCGCCGGAAAAGCTGGCACCGCCGGAATCTTCGCCGGAAACGCTGGCACCGCCAGCGAATGTGTGGAAGGCGGCAACGAATCATTCCAACCGCGGGGGGACCGGGGCCGTGGAGGGTTCATCGGCCCCAAATCGAAAGTCCGAGCCAATCCCCTTGGACGACGGCAAGACCAAGCCTTTGGGTAAAGCCGGCTCTTTTGAAGGTACGCCATCGCTCTCCTTTTCCAATTTTGAAACGGATTTTCTCTCGGAGAAGCTAGGGCTAGCTATTGTCGGGAAGTTCTCCTATTCACTCCCGTCCACAACCCAAATTCAAAAAAGTCTTAGTGGCATGGGGCTAGTTGGAGCATTCACATGGAAATACTTGAATGCTAAGCATATTTTACTCCAATTTCAAGAGGTGACCGATTATGCTAAGGTGCTAAATGGCCCTAATGGGAGTCCGAATTGGTATGTTGATTGCCATCCGATGAGGGTGTTCAAGTGGGCGCCGGATTTTGACACGTTCTTTGAGTCGCCAATTGTTGCCGAGTGGTGCAACATAATTGGTATACCGGCTCATCTCTATGAGGAATCGGCCCTCTTGGCAATCGGTAAGCTCCTTGGCAAGCCACTACAAGCCGATCATGCCACAATTCATCAAAGCCGACTCTCCTTCGCAAGGATTTGCGTAGAGATTGACATCTCTACTCCCCCGACGGATGAGATCATCCTTAATATCCGAGGCAAAGACTCGAGGTACAAAGTGGCATGGGACCGTATTCCATTGTTTTGTGATAATTGTAAACATGTTGGGCATGAGAAAGAGGATTGCCATGCAGCGGGAAGGAAGTCTCGGGGTAGAGACAAGGGTTGCCGAGCATCATACAAGGAGAACCTTTCAAGCCATGCCGCCAAGATCATCCACCGTGAGTGGCGCCCAAAGGCGAATGGCACTCCATCGTCCATTGGACAGTTGGAGAAGTCCAAAGATTGTAACAACCACGCGGAGCACATCGAGGGTACATTGGGTGCGGGATCGTCGAAGTCAAGAGTGGCTAGTAGGAGTCACCCAAATGTGGATGAGGATGGCTTCCAATTGGTGTCGAGGAGGAGGAAAGGAAAAGTGCATGAGGGCGATATGCACACCAAGGCTCCACACGTGGATGATTGGCATTTGAAGGAGAATGTTGTTACGGTGACATTTGGGAGTGTCTCATCGGGTGCGAATGACGCGAGCTTTAGCTCCATGAGTGTAGCATGTGGGCGCCCCAACCGGGTGATCGAGGGCCACATCGAGGACCTTGATCCAGGAGAGCATGTGCCTAGCGGAGGTATCCCTATTGCGGGCCTTAGCTAGGTGATGGATTGAAGTGTTGGGGATACAAAGGTTGTATCAAATGGTAATTGGATTTTGAGAGTATATAGATGACCACCTCTAGTTGTTAGGGAGGCCCGCGTTGTACTCTAATTTGTCATGCCTTGGCGAGTCGTCACTTTTGGGCGACTCGGTGTATGTTTGTTTGTAATCAATGGTTTTAGTAATGCACAGGTGTGGGTCCGCCTCAACCCTCCGCCCTTTGGGGTGTGTTTGAAGAAAAAAAAAAAAAAACCCTCCCTTGGCCGAGGTGAACCTAAGCATGGCTATGGCCAACCATTGTGAAGCCGAGGGGGAGGGCGTGAGTTCGAGAGCATCGACCCAGCCGACGGCAATGGACATCCCAAAACAAACAGCCGCACCATGGGGTCCGAATATCGGCACCCAACAAGGGGGGGGGGTCATGGACGCACAAGTGGGGTGCGAGATGGGGGGAGGCAATCTTCACCTAAGCGATGCCGAGGATCACGCAAAGAACTAAGAGCAACAAATCATCCAATGTCAAGCAGGCCTTCATCCCCTTCGGGTAAGAACCCCATCTCTTAATGATATCTTACAATATCATGTTTTGCAACGTGAGGGGGATCGCAAATGCGTCAACCCAACACTTATTGAAAAGATTGATTAAATGTCATAATGTGTTATTTCTTGCAATAATGGAACCGCTTACAACCCCTGATCCGGTCCGGTTCTCCAAGGCCGTGGGGCTGCCCTTCATCGGCTCGAACACAAGCGGCAAGATTTGGTTGTTTGCGGAAGAAGGCTCTACTTTTGATATTGATTGGGACTCCGAACAAATCTTTCACGGGAGACTCAAGTCACATCGCATTGCTAGCCCTCTAGCTATCTCGGCCGTGTACGCCAAATGCACAAGATCTGAGAGATACCTTTTGTGGGATAAGATGAGAGAGATCGCTGGAACCCTAGAGGGAATACCATGGATTATAGGTGGTGACTTCAACACCATTCTATCCCACCGGGACAGAACTGGGAGCGACACCAACCGGCAGGCCGAGATGGTCGATTTTGCGGAGGCAATTGAGGATTGCTGACTCGTGGACCCAGGGTTCGATGGGGCGGAATTTACTTGGGCCAAAAACGGTCTATTTGAACGGCAGGATAGAGTGCTTGTTAATGAGGCTTGGACTAGGGTCTTTGAGGCCACCCGAGTAACGAACCTCCCACGAATCACCTCGGACCACAGACCAGTCCTAGCACGATGCAAAATGTCAAACATTGCCATCGGGGGGAAGGCATTCAGGTTCCAGAACACGTGGATCCGACATGAGGGATTTTTGGCTGTAGTTAAGAATGCATGGGAAGAGCCCACTGGGGCGGGCGGCCTTCTAACCATCCAAATTAAACATCCCAGAGTTAAAAGAGCACTAAAGGAGTGGAACAAAGAGGTTTTCGGGACCTTTTGAGAGAAGCTCCTCCTTTTCTCTAAAATACTCGACCCTATTGCCCCACCTTTGACCTCCGCCGCCAACCTCCCACCACCACCTCGCCACCCGACGACATTAGCCGACCCATGCCACGCACCACTCCCTCCTCCGACGGTTCTTCACCGTTCTTCACCGTTCATCACCCTAGAAGGGAGATGGCCGGAAATGCTTCATCCTCTCCCCACTCCCGGAGGATAAACAACTACGAAAGAAACTTTCTTTTGGTGACGAAGATGGTGCCTTCGCCGGAAATCTCAACTGCAAAACGGTCATCTTCCCCGCGAGCTCCGGCCAACCCGCAAGTGATAGCCACTCGCCGGACAAGCCCCCTCCATGCCCCAACGCTGAAAGTGAAAGAATGCGCATCAAGGCCCACGCCGACGCTGATTCGGCCATGGGTGGCTCAGCCGCCGGCCATGAGTCCGACGGTGTTAGGGGGGGTCATTGCCGATGGTGGGGACTCCAGCCTCCATGATGTGCGAGTGGTGAGAGATGGTCCTAGAATGGGACAGGGAGCTTTGGAGGCCGAGATAGTCAACTTGCCCGAATTGGCCACACCAACACTTCCACCATTCGAAAGTCAATTGGCGTTTTGCCAAGCTGGAACATCACGTGACGATTGTTAGAGAGAGAAGCTCTCCCTTCTCTCTAGAATTCGTCCTCTCTTAACCCTCTCAAAAATAACTCCCTATTGCATCGCCGGAAAACACCCACCCATCCCTCACGTCGCCACCCGCCCCTCCACCCTCACCACCCTGTCGGCCACCTCCCAATCCCACTCCGCCTGTCACCCCCGGCCCATCCCCGACGAAAGCCACTTCAATGTCGGACTTGGCTCGCGGCTCCCGTCAACCTCTACTCCACGTCTTGGCTATACCTTGCCGAAGCCCGCCCGGCTGGCCGAAACAATGGGGCAACCGCCGGACCCCGACGAAAAGAGAGACACTCTGGCCCTAAATCCGGATCATTTGCCTGACATTGTTCCCGGGGATGAGGAAGCTCGGGTCCTCTCCGATCAGCAAATGGTCTTCCGAGCTGGTGAGGCCGCTTCCCCTCAACGTCCGACCAAATCCATGGAACTAAAAAAGGCTAAAGCAAAGCTCAAAGCCCGGAAAAGTACGCCGGCGCCTCCTACCAAAGGCAATGGTCGTAAGAGATTTGTCCCGTCTCCGATGCCCGAGGACAAGCAACTAAGGAAGAAGATAGACTTCGGTGAGGAGGAAGGACCTTCGGCCGGTAGTTCCAAATGCAAAGGATCCCTGTTCCCGGCGACTCCGTCCCTCGACTTGGGGGTCTCTTTCAGGTTGGAGGACCCCGACTTGCCTCATAAGAAGGAAGAGGAAGTGGAGCATTGGAATGAATGTGAAGAAGAGTTCGATGCCCCCAACGGTAGAACCGTGCCGGAAGGAGGCGGCTCGCCGGAAACTGCTGCTCCCGCCGTCGAGCTTATGACCGTTTCCGGTGAAGTCCCCTCCCTCCACAATCCCCAGCCAAGACTTGCTAGGTCACGTGAAGCACAAGCTGCCCCATGTGCTGTCCTTGCCCCAATGGAAAGTGGAAAAGCAAACCTACCTAATCTGGAGGCTGGGACAAAAGTTGACTTTGAAAGCACTAATCCACCTTTCCTACCTAAGCCATCAGGTACAAAAGCAAACTTGCCTAAAATGATAGCAAGTACAAAAGCCCCCCTTGAAAGTGCCCCCCCCCCCTTTCCCCTCTAACATGGCACGAGTTGCATCGTTTGGATCCCCACCAAGGAACCCAAAACTAGATGAGATCCTTCATCTTGCAGCGTTGGACTCGGTGGAAACGCTCGATGCAGCGGCGGCGCAGCCTCTCCGTGCCGGAAACCTACCGACGGCCAGTCACAAACCACCGGAGTTTCCCCAAAACTCTTCGGGATGCATGCAAAGTGTCACACACACACCTTGGAATGGGAGTGGGGCATCTCTTGAGGACTTCCCCCCTCTCGAACGAGGACGAACTAGCAAGATACGAGCTACGTTTGAGGCCAGCCCGGAACATTATTGTGTGGAGCTCGGCCAGCCGCGACCTAAGGCGAACCCTAACGCCAACCGAGAAAAGCTTATTATCGAGACAACGAACAAGGCCACGCCTAGTGCCGAGATGGGCGTATTGACAAGAGAAACACCAACACCCAACGATACGCCAATGGATGATGCCGAGAAGATCCACACCGAGAATGAAGAGGTCGAGAAGGTCCACACCGAGAAAGGAAAAGCCGAACTGCCGAGAATGGAAAAGCCGAGAAGGGTACACAACGACAACGATGGTGCCGAGAAGATCCACACCGAGAATGGAAAAGCCGAACACAACAACCCGAAGAGAAAAGGAAATACACCTAAGCCCTCGGCGAATGCCGCAACACAAGGGCCAAATGAAGTTACTCAACATGGGGGGGTAGAAGCTACCCCGGGGACCTCGGCGTGGCCGAAATCGATGGCGGACTTGCTTAAGGGTACTCCGTCGGGCTCGGCGAGTAACACGCTACATGGCGGGGGTGAAGGCACCTCAAGCCACCCCGGCCGGCCGAAAACGATGGCGGACATGCTTAAAGGCTCGACTGACCCTAACGGCCCTCAAGCCTTTGAGCCGGATAAGCTTCAGAACATTGGATTTGCTTCAGTGTCCGACGGCATCCCGGCCATCTACTTCTCCGGAGCGGAAACTCAAAAGCTTGCTGAGAGCATGGGACACGCCATTGTGGGTAAGTTCTCTCACTCTATCCCTACCGGACTGCAAATCCAAAAGACTCTCGATAATATTAAACTCCGGTGTGGATTCAGTTGGAAGTACATTAATGCTAAACATATTCTCATTCAATGCGAGGACTTGGCGGACTATGCCCGAATCCTTGGAGGCCCAAGGGGTACGCCCGTATGGCTCATTGACCGTCACCCGATGAGGGTCTTCAAATGGTCCCCGGACTTTGATGCATACTGCGAGTCCCCCATTGCGGCAATTTGGTGCAACCTAATTGGCCTCCCCATTCATCTTTTCGACCAATCCGCCTTATTCGCCATCGGCAAGCTTCTCGGCACTCCAATACAGATTGATCGAGCCACGGCAAACAAGACTCGGCTTTCATTTGCCCGAATTTGCGTCGAGATAGACATCACAAAACCGCCTACCGAGGAGATAATCCTTGACCTTGGTGGGCGAGAAACAGTGCAGCGGGTCCGATGGGACAAGATACCATCATATTGTCAAGAATGTAAACATGTCGGCCATGCAAGTGAGGTGTGCTATGCGACGGGCAAGAAGGAACGGCCGCCAAAGAGAAACTACCACAATGATGGATCCGCGAATTTTTGATGTTAGTAAATGCTGGTAGAGAATAAAGACTACGACACAATGAATTTACGTGGTTCGATTTACTGAAGTAAATCTACGTCCACGGGAAGAAGGGAGGGCAAGATTGTATTGCTTGATCTGGGATTACAGCTTACAACACAGACTTGCTATATGATATTTTATCTCTAGAGAGCTTAACCCTTTTCTATCTGATCTAAGTTCTATTTATACATTGAACTAGGATCGTGGTTTGCAGCCCCACTAACAAGATCGTGGGTGAGCAATAACTGCTCAATAACTGCTTCGTACCACTAAATAGATCGTGGGTATAGTGGAGGTCGTGGAGGCCTTTCATGAGTCCACTAACTCCTAGTTCGGTCGAATGCTGAGACCGAACTGCTGGACTTTACCGATCAGCTCTTGCCGATCTGAGAGGAGAGCTTGACTGGTCGGCTTTTACCGAGCTGTAGGCTGAGTCCGAACTCTTTGGTCGTGCCGAACTCTTTGGTGTCGAACAGATACTCTTTCTTGGGCTCTGGGCTGATGGGCCGTCACTGTTATTGGGCTTGCCATTAGGGTTTAGTTCGTACCCCATCACTACCCCCCCCGAAAGCGAAGTGAATCACTTCGGCGAGGTGAGTCACTTCGGCATTCTGGATAACGGTAAGGGGGAGGCTGACGTCAGGGGACGTGCCTTGCATTAAATGCGACAGTAAAATCCGGCCGTTGAATCCTGAAAAGGTGGGATTCGAAACGGTGCGACGATTTCGAAATCTTCGCCGAATCTGATAAATACCTCCTTTCTTCATCATTGAAGCACTTTTGCGACTGCTTCTTCTGCACTCTCTCCTTTTTGCGAAAATTCTCTCTCCGCTTTCAAGAATTTCTTCAGACTTTCTTCACCTTCAAAAAGTAAGAAAAATGTCTTCTTCTTCTTCTTCGGAGTCGGGTAGCAGTAGGAGAGGCGGTAAGGGGTCTTCTGGCCGGAAAGAGTCCGGGGAGAAGACCGTAGAGTATTTCCATAGTATTTTGAGTAAGGATACTGTGATATCCCTACCTGAAAAATACTTTTTTCCTGGGGGGAAGGTGGTGGTACCTGACGGTGATCATAGGGCTGACTCCCCGCCGGAGGGGTACGCCACCGTGTACGAGGCCTGCTTAGAATGCGGGCTTCGTTTCCCCCTCCCTTCTGCCTTTATAGATTTACTAGATTTTTTTCAGCTTCCTTTAGGCCAGGTGACTCCGAACTCTTGGAGGCACTTGTCGGCCTTCGCTGCCGAACTCCGTAGGTTAGGAAGGGATTTGTCTTTGAAGGCGATCCTTAAATTCTTTCAATTTAAGAGGAAGGGGTCTTGGTTCTACTTGATCCCTGTACAACCCTTTAGGGCCTTTTGTAAAACGAAGTGGCCGAAGTGGCAAAACCGCTTCTTCTACTATGATAGGACCGCGGCTCCTAGTTTTCCCTGGAGAGGGCCGAAGTCCGTTATCCGTCATCCTCGGCCTGAACCGTTGGACGAGCTCGATGGCGAGCTCAACAAGATTCCCATAGTTAGGAAACAATACACGGAGTCTGAGCTCGTCAAGGGCGACGTCGTGTTCGACATCTCGTCTTCGGACGAAGAGGCCGAGGGTGAGGATTTCTCTTTATCTTTATGCTCTACTGCTTTAACGAAGAAAACTAACCTTGCTTTCTTGCTTTTTGGCAGTGTACATGTTGAATAAGGCTATCCGAAAGTCCTCCGAGCTTGTGGAGCCGGAGAGGCAGAGAGCCCCTCGCTCGGCGTCTGAAGCCGAGAAGAATCCGAAAAGGCAAAAGACCTCTTCTTCGGATCCGAAAGAGCCGGAGCCGTGTTCGGCTAAAGGGAAGGGGAAATTTCATGAGTCCCCAAGAGTGCCGGGGAAAGACCTGGTCATCTCCGAGGTGGTTGCAGACATCCCGGAACACGTCCCTGAGCCTTTTCAATGGCCGACGAATTTTGTGGAGGTAAGCTTTCTGACTTGGCTTCTTTTCCACATTTTTTGATGGCCATTGTGTTGAGTTTTTTCCTTGTTCATCTTCAGAGAGCCAAGCTCGTCTCCGTGGAGCTCTCCAAAGCATCCCACGACTACGAGGAGATGCAGAAGGAGTTGCATCTTGCTCGTAGTCTGGCCGAACAGGCTGAGGCCAAATTTGAGAGGGCCCGAGCTGCTAGGATCTCGGCTCAGGATGAAGCTCGGTCAGCCAAAAACCAGCTCATCATCCTGCAAGAGCAGACGAAGCACCGGGAGGCTCAGAAGGAGGCTGCCGCCGTGGCTGCCCAGGGGGAGGCTCTCCGTGTTTACACGGAGAAACTCTTTTTGAGCAGCCAGTTCTCGGCCTTTGTCGGTAGTCTGGTAAGGCTAATTACCGGTAAGGGCGAGCAGGGGGCCGATGTCGTGCTGCCTCTGTACAGCCGAGAGATAGCTGCTCGGCTTCAGAATCTGCCGCTCCTTGAGGAGCTCGCTTCATCCTCGGTCCTGCTTTCTGCAGACCGAGTCCGGAGTTGTCGAGCTGATCGGGACGAGAACCTGGAGGCTATCTTTGCCTCCGTGGGACCCGTTTCACCCGCTTCGACTTACAACGGAGAGGGTGAGGCCGAGCCGCTGGAGCTGGAGGCCGAAGTCGAGCGGGCCGGGCATCCGGAGAAGGAAGCCGATCAGGAGGCGGAGGCGAGGCCGGCAGGATGCGAGGCCGAGGCTGAGGTAGCTCAGGAGAAAGAAGCTGAACCAGATCGAGGATCCGGAGACGAAGCTGGCGGAGGATGATTTCGTCTCCCTTCTCTTAGTCTAGTTTCTTCCTTGTAAAATGGCCTTGAAGCCCTCCTAGTGTAAAAAATTTTCCTTGTGAATGAAAAATTCTCTACACTTGTCTTCGTATAGCTTTTCGTACTCGCCTTTATTCCTGTTGTATTTTACTATCTGCTCGGTACAGCTGCCGAACTAATATAGCTGCTTTGTACTCAAGGAGATGGAGATACTTCACTGGAAACGGCTGTACTCTTCGGCTTTAGACGAAGCTGAGAAAAGAGCTATAGCCGATCAGACGAAGAATGACGAGCTTCTGGCTCGTTTAGTGAAGCTGGAGGCCGATAATAAGGACTTAGAGTCCGATAAGAAGGATCTGGAGGCCGAGCTGAATACGACCATTGCTGAGAGGACTGCGTACGAGGATTACATCCGTGTGCGCGGGGGAGTGACCATATCAGATGTTCAGAGTCGAGTTGACGAACTGTGGGAGGAATATCATGTACTCCGGAGGAACAATGCGCTGGAGAGCTCGGCTTGCCAACAAGTTGTGAAATCATTACGGCGCTGGGCTTCTCGGTACGACATCATTCTTTCCCGGCGTCCCGCAATCGAGAGATTCCTTAGGCATTTCCCGCCAACAGATGCTCGCACTCCAGATCAAGCCTCTGGTTCCCTTGTTCAAAATCCTACTCCAAGTCAACAACGAACTCCGGAACAGCCGGAAACGTCAAGACGAGAACGGGCTCAGGAGCAACCGGAATCGTCAAGACAGGGACGGACTGAAATTCGCCGAGGAGTTGTGACTATGAGCGAGCAAGATCAGCAGATGCTTATTGCAGAGACTCTTCATCGCCGAGGGGTTAGAGCTTCTGGGGCTCGCGGAAGAGGTGTTGGGTCGAGGATAGCATCTCGTCGACCTGCTTATTCTTCATCTGCTCGGAACAACCGAACTCGGCTTCCAGAGGATTTTGCAGATAGGTGGCTTAACTTCAGCAACCCTGGACAGTAGAATAGTCCTTTGTAATAGCGTAACGCCATTTTGTAGGGTAGCTGAGTTGTATGCCGAACAAGATTTGAAAAATGAAATTTTGTTTTCGCTTCTAACACTGTATTTACAGCTTAGCGAAAAAATTTCATCGTACTTGTCCTCGGTCTTATGAAGTAAACTTCTTTGACCGGACTTGGTCCTTGGTCTTGTGAAGTAAACTTCTTTGACCGGACTCGTCTTTGGTCTGATGAAATAAACATCTTTGACCGGACTCGTCTTTGGTCTGATGAAATAAACATCTTTGACCGGACTTGGTTTGTGTTCTAATTTGGCGATTTTTGTCGCCGGGATCGAACTTTCCCTTGTCCTAATTCGGCGAGTTTTATCGCGTGGATCGGACTTTCCCAGTTAACCGAAGTGGTCTTATGCAGTAAACCTCTTTGACCAGACATGGTCGTCCCCGGTCTTATGAGGTAAACTTCTTTGACCGAACTTGGTCGTCCTAATTCGGCGAGGTTTATCGCGTGGATCGGACTTTCCCTTATTGCAGTTCGTTTCAGACGAAGTGCTTATTTCTTAAGCCGAATTGTGGTCTTGTATCTTCCTGAGAAGCTTGGACTCACAATCGTTGGCTTATTGCAGTTCGTTTCAGACGAAGTGCTTGTTAAGCTGAATTGTGGTCTTGTATCCTCCTTAGATGCTTGGACTCACAATCGTTGGCTTATTGCAGTTCGTTTCAGACGGACTGCTTGTTAAGCTGAATTGTGGTCTTATATCCTCCTTAGAAGCTTGGACTCACAATAGTCTTTAATAATCGATCTAAAAAGGGGATCAGTCTTTAAAGAACGATATACCTTGGTACCATTTGTAAGAGACGACAAGCACATAGAGACAAAACACATAGAGAAAAAATGAAAAAGATGAAAGAAAAAAAAACTTTAAACTTTTTATAAAACGACAAGTAAAAGGTACAAGTAAAAAACAAACAAATAAAAACATGTACCCCTATGACCGAACTAGACACAAGACAGACTGACCGGACTTTGTCTCTTACAAGTGGAACTTCTTGAGGTTGGAGACGTGCCATGTTCGGGGTACTTGTTCTCCTAACATGTGAGTCAATTTATAAGACCCTTTGCCGAGGACTTCTGACACCCGATATGGACCCTCCCATGTGGGTTCGAGTTTGCCCAGCTTTTCTGCTCGGCTTACTTCGTTGTTTCTCAAGACGAGATCTCCCACTTGAAATTGAAGCTTTTTCACCCTTTGGTTATAATACCGGGCTACTTGCTCCTTATACTTGGCTGCTTTTATGCACGCCAATTCTCTTCTTTCTTCGGCGAGATCTAGTTCTGCTCTCAGTCCGTCGTCATTCATTTCTGAGGAGAAATTTAGAGTTCGGGGACTGGGTACGCCGATCTCCACCGGAATTACGGCTTCAGTGCCGTACACCAGACTATACGGAGTTTCACCGTTGGAGGTTTTGGGTGTAGTTCGGTAGGACCATAGGACTTGAGGGAGATTTTCTACCCATTGTCCTTTGGCTTGTTCTAACCGAGCTTTTAACCCTTTCACCAGAATCCGGTTCGTTACTTCCGTTTGTCCGTTTGCTTGGGGATGGGAGACCGAAGTGAACCGCTGTTGAATGTTCAGCTCTTGGCACCAATTCTTGAACGTCTTGTCGGTGAACTGAGTCCCATTATCCGAGATGAGGATGTGGGGTATGCCAAATCGGCACACTATGTTCTTCCAGACGAAGTCCAATGCCTTTGAGCTCGTTATCGTAGCTAATGGTTCAGCCTCCACCCACTTCGTGAAGTAGTCCACGGCAACGATAAGGAATTTCATTTGCCGAGGAGCTTGAGGAAGTGGTCCCACTATGTCTATGCCCCATTGCATGAAAGGCCAAGGGCTTTGCATAGTGTATAGATCGGTCTGCGGCATCCTTGGGACATTTGCATGAATTTGGCACTTCGTACACTTCTTGACGAGCTGCACTGCCTCTTGTACCATGGTTGGCCAATAATATCCCCATCTCAAAACTTTTTTAGCTAAAGCTCTGGCTCCGATGTGGCTACCGCACGATCCTTCATGAACTTCTCTGAGGATGTAGTCCGTCTCTTCTGGTCCTACGCACCGCAATAACGGCTGGAGGTAAGACTTTCTAAAGAGGACTCCTTCATGAAGTTCGTACCGAAGTGCTCGGCACGTGATCTTCCGAGCTTCTCTCTTATCCTCGGGCAATTGTCCTTGATCCAGATACTGCAAGATCGGCGTCATCCAGTTCGGCGAGCTGGATACTGAGTGTACCTCGGCTTCATCAATGCTTCGGTGCATTAATTCTTCCGCCTTTGAGCTCGGATCTGAGGCCAACTTACTTAAGGTATCTGCTCGGCTATTTTCCGCTCTGGGAATGCGGATTATCCGAAAATAGGAGAAACTTCGGCTGATGCTTTGCGCTTTGTCCAAATACTTCTTCATTCTCTCGTCACGGGCTTCACTTGTACCCAACATGTGATTTACTATGACTTGTGAATCACAATGGACTTTGAGAGATTTGACGAGCAGACTTTGCGCTAACTGGAGTCCGGCCAGGAGGGCTTCGTACTCGGCTTCATTATTAGTAGTGGGGAATAGGAACCGAAGTGAGTAGGCTACCTCGTGTCCGTCGGGAGCGACAAGTAAAATACCAGCTCCACTTCCCATCTTGTTTGAAGCTCCATCTACGAATCCGCTCCAGCAGTCCGGCGGCTCTACTTCGGATTCCAAGGGCTGTGCTAGTTCGGCACTGGCAGAATTCTTCTGTTCGGCAATAACAGGAATTGCTTGATCGAACTTCGCTTCTGCAAGAAAATCTGCCAAGGCTTGTCCCTTGATGGCTTTCCGAGGTAGATATTCAATTGTGTGCTCTCCCAACTCTATAGCCCACTTGGCGATTCTGCCTGATGCTTCTGGTTTGGTCAACACTTGCCGAAGTGGCAGATCAGTTAAGACGCATACCTTGTGAGCATAGAAGTATGGCCGCAGTCTCCTGGCTGCATTTACTAATGCCAGAGCAATCTTTTCCAGAGGTTGATACCTGGTTTCTGGACCTCTTAATGCTCGGCTTGTAAAGTAGATGGGAAGCTGCTTTAGGCCTTCTTCTCGTACAAGCACCGCGCTGATGGTTTGATCCGATGCCGCTAAGTATAAGAATATTACTTCGGCTTCGGTTGGAGCAGAGAGAATAGGAAGCTCGGCTAGATAACTTTTGAGCTCGTCAAAGGCCTTTTTCTGCTCGGCTCCCCACTCGAACTTTGGTGCCTTTTTCAACACCGTGAAGAACGGCAGTTGCTTTTCGGCTGCTTGAGAAAGGAATCGATTCAGTGCGGCTAGACATCCGGTTAGCCTTTGCACGTCATGTATGGACTTCGGCATCGCCATGTTTTGAACAACTTGAACTTTTGAGGGGTTTGCCTTGAGTCCGTCCTTTGAAACCCAACAACCCAGAAACTTTCCCGAATCTACCAAAAAGGTACACTTTTGGGGATTAAGTTTGAGGTTGGCTTTCTTGAGCACGTTGAGAGTTGACTTGAGGTTATGCTCGTACTCCGAAGTGCTTTTGCTTTTGACGACTATATCGTCAACATACACTTCGACCTCCTTTCCAATCAGGTGCCGAAAAAGCTTGTCTACCATCCTTTGATAAGTGGCTCCGGCATTCTTTAAACCGAATGGCATCTTTTTATAAGCGAAAATGCCGAAATCAGTAATGAAGGCCGTTTTTGAAGCGTCAATCTCATCCATTAAAACTTGATGGTATCCTTTGTACAGATCAAGAAAACAAAAAATTTCAAAGCCTATCAAAGCTTCTACTTTTTTATCTATGTTCGGAAGGGGATAGCAATCTTTGGGACAGTGCTTATTTAGATCGGTGAAATCTATGCACATCCGCCATCCTCCTTCCTTTTTCTTGATCATGACAGGATTGGCCACCCACGAAGGATACTTCACTTCGAATAACACATCCGCCTTCAATAATTGACGGACTTCGTCATGGATGACTTGACTTCGTTCTGCCGCAAAGAGTCTTTGCTTCTGTTTTATCGGCCGGACTGAAGGATCAATATTTAACCGATGAGTGATTACCTCGGGAGGCACTCCGGTCATGTCCAACGGAGACCATGCAAAGACGTCTTTATACTCCTTGAGGAGCTGGATGGTTTTTTTCCCGAAGTAGGGGCGTTCCCGCGAAGCCGATCTTAACCGTTCTGGATGGATCGTCTTCGTACAGCTGAACTGTCATCGAGTTCGGCTCCGGTATGACTTCGGTCATCGCCTCTGACTCCGGCTGCTGTGATTGCTATGCTTGGTGGTGCCGATCTGACTGCTCGGCACTTCTAAGCGCAATTTGCAGACATTCCTTTGCTCTCTTTTGGTCACCTCGGATGACCGCTATCCCTCCTTTAGTAGGGATCTTGATGGTGAGGTGATAAGTGGAGCAAACGGCCCGAACTGTGTTGAGCCAGTCTCTTCCCAGGATGATGTTGTACGGGGACCGAGCTTTCACCACGAAAAACTCAATCATCGTACTGGAGCTAGTAGGCGCTTTCCCCACCGTGATCGGAAGGCTGATAATACCTTCAGGGCGGGTGTCCTCCTGGGCGAAGCTCTTCAGGGGAAGCGGAGCCGGACGGAGCCGAGCTGGGTCCACTTCTAGTTTGTCAAAGCACTCTTTAAAAAGAATGCTAACCGACGCTCCCGTATCCACAAACACCCTGTGGATCAGTTTGTTTGCCACTCCGGCTTGGATGACAATGGCGTCTTGGTGAGGAGAGATGGCCGGGACGGGATCAGCATCCGAGAACGTAATCACTTCGTCCTGCTTCAGCCTTTTATGCGTTGGCTCCTCTCGATTGGAACCTCTGCGCTCTGACTTTAGGGACGACTTGGTCTTCCCGGCAGGGAGAGCGTCAATAGTCTGGATTACTCCATCATATTGCGGCTCGTCATCGTCTTCGGGATCCGGCTGCCTTTTCGGATCCTGAGGAGCGCAGTTCGCACCACTCTGCTTCTTATTCTTCTTTGGCTGCTTGCTTTGGTATTTTTTCAATGTCCCTGCCTTCACAAGAACATCGATACCTGCAGCCAAGTTTCTGCACTCCTCAGTATCGTGACCGTGGTCTTGATGGTAGGAGCAGTAGCTATCCTGTGGTCGGCGCGCGGCTGATTTCGTCATCCGCTTTGGCTTTTCGAATAGGTCAGAGTGCAGTTCGAAAATTTCCGCTCTCGGCTTGTTCAGCGGTACGAACTGAGCGGTCGGCTTCTCGGGATTGAGACGGGGTCCCAATCTGTCTTGCACCGGAGCCCTTTGAATTCTTTCAAATGGAGTCCGGCGAGGATGCCCCTGATCGCTATGATCGGGCTTCCTTCTGTCTCCTCGGGTCGATGAGCTGTCTAACGACCGTTTGCGACGGTCTGCCTCATCGGCCCGGGAGTACTGGTCCGCAATGTCCCACATTTCCTGAGCTGTCTGCGGACCGCACTCAACGAGTTTCCTGTAGAGAGCTCCGGGCAGGATTCCATTTTGGAATGCCGAGATGACAAGCAGATCGTTGAGATCGTCTACTTGCAGGCATTCCTTGTGGAATCTTGTCATAAAGTCGCTGATTCTTTCGTCGCGACCTTGACGAATGGAAAGCAGCTGAGCCGAAGTGATTCGGGCTTCCGCTTTCTGAAAGAACCTCCTGTGGAAGGCATCCATTAGATCTCGGTAAGATCTGATGCTGCCCTGGGGGAGGCTATCGAACCACCTTCTCGCGTTCCCGATGAGCAGCTCGGGAAACAGCTTGCACATGTGGACCTCGTTGAGACCCTGGTTCGCCATGTTATATTGATAGCGCCCCAAGAAATCGTGAGGGTCCACGAGCCCGTCGTAAGTCATCGACGGAGTTCGGTAGTTCTGTGGTAGGGGAGTTCGGGTGATGTCGTCCGAGAACGGAGTCTTCAGTGCTCCGTACACGGCGAATCCGATATCTCGTCGGTATGGAGGAGATTGAGTTCTCCTGTGATTCCGGTACCGAGGAGGAACTGGAACATGTTGGGGACGGGGATTCTTTCTCCTGGGAGATGCGACACTACTGCGGTAGTGACTTTCTTGTGCGGAGGGAGAAGGAGAATCCGCCGTTTTCGTCTCCGGCTGCTTTTGGCTTTTTCGCAGGAAGGTTAAGAATTCCTCCTGCTTCGCCGCCAAAAACTGCTTGACAGCCTCATTCAAATCGGGCTGCTGGGAAGACTCAGTGGGACGATTTTTGGAGCGGCTTGTTCCTTCGCCATGTGAACTGGTGGTGGATTTATCCCTAGGCTGTTTTCCAGACCTATGGGATGGATTGGCTTCCTCCTGGTTCTCACGGGCAGGAATACGGGTACTCTGCGATCTGGTATGCATTTTTTGGGTGGAAAAAATGGATCAAAAATTCGCTTTATCACAAATTTTGTTCTCTGTTTCCCACAGACGGCGCCAGTGATGGATCCGCGAATTTTTGATGTTAGTAAATGCTGGTAGAGAATAAAGACTACGACACAATGAATTTACGTGGTTCGATTTACTGAAGTAAATCTACGTCCACGGGAAGAAGGGAGGGCAAGATTGTATTGCTTGATCTGGGATTACAGCTTACAACACAGACTTGCTATATGATATTTTATCTCTAGAGAGCTTAACCCTTTTCTATCTGATCTAAGTTCTATTTATACATTGAACTAGGATCGTGGTTTGCAGCCCCACTAACAAGATCGTGGGTGAGCAATAACTGCTCAATAACTGCTTCGTACCACTAAATAGATCGTGGGTATAGTGGAGGTCGTGGAGGCCTTTCATGAGTCCACTAACTCCTAGTTCGGTCGAATGCTGAGACCGAACTGCTGGACTTTACCGATCAGCTCTTGCCGATCTGAGAGGAGAGCTTGACTGGTCGGCTTTTACCGAGCTGTAGGCTGAGTCCGAACTCTTTGGTCGTGCCGAACTCTTTGGTGTCGAACAGATACTCTTTCTTGGGCTCTGGGCTGATGGGCCGTCACTGTTATTGGGCTTGCCATTAGGGTTTAGTTCGTACCCCATCACACAACGGCCCGCCTAAACAGTCACAACCCGAGAGACAAATCGAGAAGGGGAAGCAAGATACGGGGAAGAATGCCCCCAGCTCCAATGAATGGAAACGTTATGGGAAGAAGCAAGGCAAGGCCGGGGATCGACCAAACAATAACAAAACAAATGGGGAGGATATCGGTGGTACTTCCTGGGAGGGACCGAACTCGAAAATGCCGGGCTCAAGGCCGGACTCTAAATTGCCGGACTCTGCTTTGGGGAGCGGACCGAGCTCCGGAACTCAAAATGCCGGGCTCAAGGCCGGGACCGAGGTTGGGAAGTCCCCACCGAACCGGGGGAACCCATTGCATCCCACCTCCGAACCACCATCACCACGTGGGAACATGGACGTGGAGTGGGGCTCCCCTAATGCGAGGCGCTCGGTCTCACCAGCTCGTCGAGGGTATCCGAGAGGAGGCGCGCGCCATGCCTTGACAAGGGGGCGTGGGTTCTTCTCGGCAAAGAACCACATGAGTACTAACCAATATTACTCTCTCATGGCGAACGGAGAATTTGATGTTGAGAATTGTGGGGATGTGGACGAAGACCCCATGGAGTTGCTCATGGGGGTCGAGAGGTTAGGAGGCAACAGTTCGGCCGACGATGCCGAGGAGGTCGGCCCGAACAAAGAGCAACACCGCACTGACTACCAAGGAGGGCCTTCAGCCTCTTTGGGTACGCACCCTTCCTGTTAATGATGTCGTACAATTTCATGTTTTGGAACGTGAGGGGGATTGCGAATGCGCCCACTCAAAACGTTCTAAAAAGACTTATTGACTGTCATAATGTTTTATTTCTTGCAATAATGGAACCGCTCACACACCCGGACCCGGACCGATTCTCTAAGGCCTTGGGAAGATTTGGATGTTCGCGGAAGAGGGGTCCACTTTTGATATTGAGAATGACTCGGAACAAATCCTTCACGGCTACCTCAAGTCCCACCGCCTTGCTAGGCCGGTGGCCATTTCAGCCGTGTACGCCAAATGTACAAGGGCTGAACGACATCAATTATGGGACAAGATGAGAGAGATTGCCGGGCCTCTCGAGGGAACACCTTGGATCATCGGTGGCGATTTCAACACCATCCTATCACACCAAGACAGAGTCGGAAGTGATACTAACCGGCAAGCCGAGATGGTTGATTTTGCGGAGGCAACGGAAGACTGTAGGCTGCTTGATCCTGGTTTTGATGGAGCGGCATTCACTTGGGCCAAGAATGGCCTCTTTGAAAGGTTGGATAGAGTGCTTGTCAGTGAGGATTGGACTAAGACCTTCGAGGCTACTCGGGTTACGAATCTCCCCCGGGTTGCCTCGGACCATGGACCAATTCTTGTCAGGTGCACGAAGATGAACACATCCGCTGGAGCCAAGGCATTCAGGTTCCAGAACATGTGGATCCGACATGAAGGATTCATGGCCGTAGTGCAAAAAGCATGGGAGGAACCCACGGGGGCGGGTGGAATCCTAAACATTCAAATCAAGCAGGCCAGAGTTAAAAAGGCCCTTAAGGAGTGGAACAAAGAGGTCTTTGGGAACATCCATGCTAATCTAAAGGAAAAGGAGGAAGAAATTGCTCTGGCCCAATCTAGTTTCGAGGCAAGGCCGACTCCGGAGCACAGGGCAGCGATCAACAAACACATTGCCGAGTACATCCTTTTGCTGAGAATGGAAGAAGATTTTTGGCGACAGAAGGCAGCTTTGAGGTGGCTTGCCGAGGGAGACAAAAATACCCGGTTCTATCAAAGCTGGGTGAAACAAAAGAGGGTCCGTCTCCGCATCCATTCAATTCGTGTCAATGGGCAGGAGCTCACCGAGGAAGCCGAGATTAAAAAGTCCGCAGTGGAGTTCTTCCAACAACTCCTTGCCCCCAACAATCCGACACTTGAAGACCCAGACCTCGACCTAATCCAGCAGGTCCATTCAGCCGAGCAGTTCGTTGACATCGCAGATGCTCCAAGTGCGGACGAGGTCAGGAGTGCCGCCTTTTGCATTTCCGGAGATAGTGCACCCGGACCTGATGGCTTCTCGGCCACCTTCTATCAAGCCTGCTGGTCCATTGTGGGGCCGGAGGTAGTGGAAGCAATCAGACAGTTCTTCAGAGGGGCCTTCCTGCCAAGGAGCATCACGGCCACAAGCATTGTCCTTATCCCAAAGAAGGCATCGCCGGAGTCATGGACCGACTACCGACCCATCAGTCTCTGCAATGTTTTAAACAAGATCATTACCAAGGTACTCACCTCTCGACTCTCTCCTTTCCTCCCACAGGTCATCTCCCCAAACCAAAGTGGTTTTGTCAAAGGTCGGCTCCTTAACGACAACGCACTTCTGGCTCAAGAAATGTTCCATGAGCTTGCTAGATGCTCCCCAGCGCCTAATGTGGCAGTAAAGATTGACATGGCTAAAGCCTATGATAGGGTCCAATGGCCCTTCCTCTTCAAAGTTTTACGCCGTATGGGATTCCCGGATTCATGGATTTCACTTATGGAGAGGTGTATTGGGTATTGCTGGTTCTCGGTCCTTGTTAACGGGGCACCCGCGGGCTTCTTTAGATCAACTCGTGGACTTCGGCAAGGAGATCCGATCTCCCCCGCTCTGTTCGTGATCGCTGCGGAATACTTGTCCCGAGCATTAGATAAGCTCATCCTCGGCCAAAAGGACATGACGTACAAAGCCTCCCGGAGATGCATGGAGATCAGCCATCTAGCCTATGCGGACGACATTATCATCTTCACCCAAGCGGCGGCAAATCCTATGCGCCGGCTAAGAGCTTGTCTTGAAAAGTATGAAAGAGTCTCCGGCCAACAAGTCAGCCTTGCTAAGAGTAATTTCTATATTGCCGAGGCCCATGAGCATTGGGCAAACTCGATCCAGGCGGAAGGGGGCTTCACTAGAGGGGTTTTCCCTTTCCTCTACCTCGGAGTACCTATCTATCGTGGTGTCAAACGCACGGACATGTTCCTCTTTCTACGAGAAAAGATTGCAAGAAGGATCTCAGGATGGGCACACCGTCACCTATCCTTTGGAGGAAGGCTTACGTTGATTAAGAGCACCCTTGAAGCGATCCCCTTACACATCTTCCAAGCCGTCGAGCCCACGGCCGGTACCCTTAAGCAACTTGATCAACAAATGGCCCGATTCTTTTGGGGGTCTACGAATGAGAAGAAGCGGACCCATTGGATTGGCTGGGAACAAATGTGTCGGCCCACTGATGAAGGAGGCCTTGGGATCCGGAAAACTATGGAGGTCCTCCGCGCCTTCAATATCAAACTTTGGTGGCGCTTTCGGGAGCAAAACTCCCTTTGGGCAAGATACATGATGGCAAAATATTGTACCAACTCCACACCGCTCACCTTGAGACTGCCGAGCAGGAGTAGCCCTACGTGGAGAAGGCTCTCAAGAGCATGGCCCCTCGCACAACCGCACATGAGATGGCTAGTGGGATAAGGGGACATCTACTTCTGGGATGACATTTGGCTTGGCAATAGCCCTCTGAGGGAATTTAGTCTTGATGATAGGGGAAGACCAACCACCCGGGTTTCGGAGTTCATTACTAATGGGGGTTGGGATGTGCCCAAGCTTCAGCTTCTTCACAATCAGGCCGGCCTCCCTCAGCATGTTATCGATGGCATCATTAATACACCGATCCTCCATGATGAACAGGATATCCTGAGGTGGAACCTCTCTAAACATGGGGAATTCACGGTGGCTTCGACATGGGACACACTTCGTGGGCGAAACCCGATCATCCAAGGTTTGGGGGACGTTTGGAAGGCAGGCCTCACCAACTCAATAGCCATCTTTATCTGGAGGCTTCTCTCCAATCGGGTGCCGGTTGACACGAAGCTTCAGTGGCGGGAGATTGAGCTAGCCTCTAAGTGCCAATGCTGCCCCCACCGACCGAATACCGAGTCCCTCCAACACCTCTTCATCCAGGGACATGGAGCTCGCAGAGTATGGAGTGAGTTTGACGGTTGGTTCACAGGCCCGTTCCCCCGCATCCATATCAATGATACAATCCCTACGAGAATCGAAGTGTGGGCGCGAAGGTACCAACAGCCGAACATGAAACATCTTAGCCGAGCCACTCCATACCTCATTCTGTGGTTTATCTGGTCGGAGAGAAACAGGAGTCGCCACCAAGGCACACAGTTTAAACCACAAAACGTGGTATGGCAGGTCCACATGTTCATTCGGAATGCTATGTCCAATGGAAGCTTGAAGCCGAAACATTGGAAGGGAGTTAAACTTGGAATCAACATTCCTCAAGCGGCGGCAATCAGGGCGCTACCCCTAGCCATGGCAATCAAATGGAACCCCCCGGACCAGCCGTGGATAAAGCTCAACACAGATGGCTCCTACAATGAAGCGAACGGTAGAACAGGGGCTGGAGGGATTATTCGAGACCACTTGGGTAAGATGCTCGTCGCCTTCAGCACACCCCTAGAAGCACACTCGGCGTTAGAGGCGGAGCTGTTGGCCATGCTCCACGGGCTAAATATAGCCAAAGAACTCGCCCTACCAATCTGGATTGAGTCTGATGCAGAGCAAGCAATCAAATTGGTCAATGGGACAGGATGGGGCCCGGCACTCGCCCGGCAAGCGGTGGCGCAACTAACCCTTCATAAACGCCAACTCAAATTCCGAGCCACCTTCATACACAGGGAGGGGAACAAAGCGGCGGATTTCCTTGCGAAAATGGGGCTAGTCCAAGACAGTGGTCTACGAATGCACTACAACTCAGCACCGAGAGAACTGTTGGACTTGGTTAGATTGGACGAGATGGGAGTGTCGCACATCCGATACCTTGACGGGAACGGGCATTAAAGTTGATAATGAGACGATGGGAGACAATAGTGACTAGCTTTTCGGTTAATTGTATTTTGGAAAAGAGTATGATGAGGTCCGAACCTTGTGGGATTGGACCGCATACTACTCTTGATTTGTTACGGCACACCACTTTTGGGTGTGGCCACGCCTTGTAATTACCGCCTTTGGAATTATAGGGATGAGGGACCCACGAACCCTCCACCGTAGAGGTGTTTAAAAAAAAAAAAAAAAAAAAAAAAAAAAAAAAAGCTGGGACATCACGTGCTGCTGGTCCACAAGGAGCCGTTGAAGCCTCAAAACAACCAAATATGACATCCTTTTTGCAGCAAGGCAAGTTACCCAATTCAGCTATAGGGACAAAACTAACTTCCGAAAGTGCTTTTGTGCCTTTCCGCACCAAAGGTTCACGTGAACCCATCGAAGTTGAGAACCCTAAGCTACCAAAGGAGGCGGAGCTCATCCACCTAGCCGGTTTGGACTCGGCGGAAATGATGGATGCCTTGGCCGCGCAACCACTTCTAACCGCTGGGCCGCCGGAAACCTAACCCATGGCACCAGAGCCATACAATACTCGCCAGCCGAGAATTGAACCAGCAATGCCTTCGAGTGCGGCGACACACAACCCATCGTATGAGGATTTTCCCCCCCTTGGAAAAGGTAGGACACTCAAAATACGATACACCTTTGAAGCCGGAAAGTCACACCCAAGGGACGCTCAACTTGGGGTTCAAACGAAGTGGGGAAACAAACCGCTACAAAGCGCCGGCACAAGTGTTAACCCTCCCTTATTACTAGTGAGAGAAGCTCTCCCTTCTCTCTAGAATTCGCCCCTCTTCCTCCCTCCCCTTTGAGGGAGGTGATATGTAAGCTTTAGACACGACTATGGTGAAGGCCGGCGGAGAACCGGCGGTTGAGGCTGCTACGGTTTCATCTCTCACGTTCCAATCACCCCGCTCACCGGAACGGAGTCTCCCTTTCATCCCACGGCCAAAGACGAAGAGGGCCGGGACTCCTTTCCCCGAGAGAGGCCGACGTGATCTGAAACGCGTAGACCTTGAGACAATTTCGGGGGTTAGTCGAATCAAGAAGAAAATGATCTTCGAAATAGCCGAGGAGCTACTCGACCGGGAAAATGACGAGGGGACGGCGTCGCCGGAAGGAGAGCAGCCTCCCGGTGGGTATATGATGAGCACGTTTGCTCAAATAGCGAAACCGGGCCCCTTCGAACCAGCTACGGGCTACTTACTCCTTCTCGATCATGAGCGGTTTTTTGCTGCCGGAATCTCAGACGACGACCTAGTGGACCCACCAGCCAAATCCAGTTTCCGGGAGGTAGATGAGCCGACGAAAGAGTCGACATCAAATATGGAAGATAAGAAGAAGAAGATTGCAATGGAAATGCTCAACTCCGAGGAGGTGGCCGGAATTTCGCCGGCGCCGGCGAGCCGGAGTGAGCTGGACCACCACCCAACCGGTGCAAGTACAATACATCACATGGGTCCTAGGCTAGAAGATGGGTTGGCATGTGATGTGTTGGAATCATGTGACTTGCATGGGGAAGGAGGTGTTGCTCCAAATGGGGAAAATGACAATTTATACTCACAAGCAATACCATGTGCTACTTACCTCCACCTTGAGGCTGATGCACGCATGGAAGACCGTGCCCCCGTGGCACAACCGCCGGAGCCGTCGCCGGAAAAGCTGGCACCGCCGGAATCTTCGCCGGAAACGCTGGCACCGCCGGCGAATGTGTGGAAGGCGGCAACGAATCATTCCAACCGCGGGGGGACCGGGGCCGTGGAGGGTTCATCGGCCCCAAATCGAAAGTCCGAGCCAATCCCCTTGGACGACGGCAAGACCAAGCCTTTGGGTAAAGCCGGCTCTTTTGAAGGTACGCCATCGCTCTCCTTTTCCAATTTTGAAACGGATTTTCTCTCGGAGAAGCTAGGGCTAGCTATTGTCGGGAAGTTCTCCTATTCACTCCCGTCCACAACCCAAATTCAAAAAAGTCTTAGTGGCATGGGGCTAGTTGGAGCATTCACATGGAAATACTTGAATGCTAAGCATATTTTACTCCAATTTCAAGAGGTGACCGATTATGCTAAGGTGCTAAATGGCCCTAATGGGAGTCCGAATTGGTATGTTGATTGCCATCCGATGAGGGTGTTCAAGTGGGCGCCGGATTTTGACACGTTCTTTGAGTCGCCAATTGTTGCCGAGTGGTGCAACATAATTGGTATACCGGCTCATCTCTATGAGGAATCGGCCCTCTTGGCAATCGGTAAGCTCCTTGGCAAGCCACTACAAGCCGATCATGCCACAATTCATCAAAGCCGACTCTCCTTCGCAAGGATTTGCGTAGAGATTGACATCTCTACTCCCCCGACGGATGAGATCATCCTTAATATCCGAGGCAAAGACTCGAGGTACAAAGTGGCATGGGACCGTATTCCATTGTTTTGTGATAATTGTAAACATGTTGGGCATGAGAAAGAGGATTGCCATGCAGCGGGAAGGAAGTCTCGGGGTAGAGACAAGGGTTGCCGAGCATCATACAAGGAGAACCTTTCAAGCCATGCCGCCAAGATCATCCACCGTGAGTGGCGCCCAAAGGCGAATGGCACTCCATCGTCCATTGGACAGTTGGAGAAGTCCAAAGATTGTAACAACCACGCGGAGCACATCGAGGGTACATTGGGTGCGGGATCGTCGAAGTCAAGAGTGGCTAGTAGGAGTCACCCAAATGTGGATGAGGATGGCTTCCAATTGGTGTCGAGGAGGAGGAAAGGAAAAGTGCATGAGGGCGATATGCACACCGAGGCTCCACACGTGGATGATTGGCATTTGAAGGAGAATGTTGTTACGGTGACATTTGGGAGTGTCTCATCGGGTGCGAATGACGCGAGCTTTAGCTCCATGAGTGTAGCATGTGGGCGCCCCAACCGGGTGATCGAGGGCCACATCGAGGACCTTGATCCAGGAGAGCATGTGCCTAGCGGAGGTATCTCTATTGCGGGCCTTAGCTAGGTGATGGATTGAAGTGTTGGGGATACAAAGGTTGTATCAAATGGTAATTGGATTTTGAGAGTAGATGACCACCTCTAGTTGTTAGGGAGGCCCGCGTTGTACTCTAATTTGTCATGCCTTGGCGAGTCGTCACTTTTGGGCGACTCGGTGTATGTTTGTTTGTAATCAATGGTTTTAGTAATGCACAGGTGTGGGTCCGCCTCAACCCTCCGCCCTTTGGGGTGTGTTTGAAGAAAAAAAAAAAAAAAAAAACCCTCCCTTGGCCGAGGTGAACCTAAGCATGGCTATGGCCAACCATTGTGAAGCCGAGGGGGAGGGCGTGAGTTCGAGAGCATCGACCCAGCCGACGGCAATGGACATCCCAAAACAAACAGCCGCACCATGGGGTCCGAATATCGGCACCCAACAAGGGGGGGGGGGTCGAGAAATAATCCTTGATATATGTGGTCGAGAAACAGTGCAGCAAGTGCGGTGGGACAAGATACCATCTTATTGCCAAGAATGCAAGCATGTTGGTCATGCGAGTGATGCGTGCTATGCAACGGGGAAGAGGGAAAGGCCACCGAGGAGGAACTACCACACCGCCCCACCAAATCAGCCACAACCCGCGGACCAAGGAGGGAAAGGAAAGCAAGACATGGCGACAAGCGCCCCTAACTCAAATGAATGGAAATGCCAAGGAAGGAAAAAAGGAAAGGCGGGTGATAGATCAAGCAACAACTCACTTGGAGAAGGTGCCGTTGAAACAATTTGGGAGGGACCGGACATAATGGGGGAACCTCACGAGGGGAGTGAAATGCATAGCGGAACATACGATATGCGGGTAAAGCTCGGGGATGGGAACCAAAGGGAACCACCATATTTGCATTTTGAGACACCGACGCCAATGCATGAACATTCGGAGGCGGGGAGGGGAGGCCCCAATGAGAAACGTGTGGCTTACCCGTATACACGCGGGAACTCGAGAGGGGGCGCGGGGCATTCCATGACGAGGGGACGTGGATTCTTCGCGATGAAAAACCATATGAGCACTAACCAACACTACTCCCTCATGGAGAGTGGAGAATTTGATGTTGACAATTGTGGGAATGCGGAAGGCTCGGTCATGGACGTGCAAGTGGGGTGCGAGACTGGGGGAGGCAATCTTCACCTAAGCGATGCCGAGGATCACGCAAAGAATAAAGAGCAACAAATCATCCAATGTCAGGCAGGGCCATCATCCCCTTCGGGTAAGTACCCCATCTTTTAATGACATCTTACAATATGATGCTCCCACATCTCTCTAGAAAGTCTTGCCCCAACCATCTCACGCCCAACGCCGACGGTCTCCCTCACCTTTGGGTGAGGTGGATATGCGGCCGGCCTAACGTCGGTCATGGTCCAGCCCGGAAGGGACTCACCGGGGAAGGAGGTCAAGGACACGAGTCCCTCTCCCTCGCCGAAATGGGTTTTCCGACCAACTAATGCGAAACGGAATATGAAAAAGTCAGCCACTCCCCACCCCATTAAAAACGGTGGTAATACAAAACGCAGCGCTTGTGTGCCATTGACGGAGACCGGAAGGGTAAGGAAGAAGATTGTCTTTGAGTTCGATGAGCTTTTTGCCGGAACTAATGGTGGAGGTAGCGCCATTGCCGGAAAAGACGGTTGGAGCTCCCTGCCCGGGGAGAGAGAGAAGGGCCGGTGGAAGAGAAAGGCACGACCTGGCCCTTTTGAAGCCTGCACCGGAGCGTTTGAGGTGGTGCCGGGAGTTCTCCCATTACTCGCGGGGGAGCTCCGTTTCTCCATGGGAAAAAAGGACGGCTCGGCCAGGCACCAGCCGGAAGTCGTGACCGGAACTCGGCTGGATGGTGCATTACCGGAGGTGAATGAGGCCGTTGCACAAGGAGTACTCCGGTCAACGCGCGTGGAGGCGGCTGCAAGTGCAGCTGTCTTGGACGAGGACACATCCTCGGAAAGGAATGGTGCCAACATGCTTTTTGACCCACCCACTCTTGCTGCACCATTTCCGGAAAAGGATAGGCATGTACTAGCTAGTGAGACATGTGACTCCCTTATGGGTCAAAGCATCTTGCAATTCAAATCTGGTGATGGTACAAATTTCAAGGCCGAGGATAACAATGGAGGGGGTGAGGTCGGGCTCAACGGGACGCCGTCGGCGCCGGATAATCCGTCGGACCCGCCGGACGAGCTGCTAGACCAGGATAGGGACCAGCCGGAAATCCTACCCAAGCACTCGGCGTCTGAGGTAGGCATCGACGTGGCCTCCCCCGTTGGGAGTCCGCCGACGTTGGGTCACTCGCAGGAATTCATCACGGACAAGGCCGCTCAAGCCGAGACCCAACCTGTTGAGCCAGATCTAGATGAAAAGCCCGCGAACACGGGTGCCGGGCTGGATAGTGGAGGACCACCGAAATCTGACGCAGTGAACCTTGATGCTGATCACGACACGGAGATGGGGACATTCGGATGGTGTGAAGGGATCCCTTCGCTTACATTCTCAAACGAGGAAACAAAGTGCTTGGTGGACAAGGTAGGGCACGCCATTATCGGAAAGTTCTCCCACACCCTCCCAACACCACAACAAATCCAAAAATCCCTTTCCAACATCAACTTCGTCGATGGATTCAAATGGAAGTTCGTTAACGCCAAGCACATCCTAATCCAATTCCGTGATGTACGAGATTACGGCCGGATGCTCAATGGTCCCAATGGAGCGCCGGTTTGGTTTGTCGAGCATCACCCAATGCGGGTGTTCAAATGGACTCCGGAGTTCGACACATTTTTTGAGACACCTATTGCCGCCGTTTGGTGTAAGGTGGTGGGACTCCCGATCCATCTCTATGACCAAGTAGCCCTCATTGCGATTGGCAAGTTGTTGGGGAAGCCAATCCAAGTGTACCATGCGACCTTCAACCAAACCCGACTCACCTTTGCCCGGATGTGTATTGAGATTGATATCTCGACGCCTCCACCGGTGGAGATCATTCTCAACATCCTAGGCAAAGACTCTAGGTACAAGGTGGTATGGGATCGGATTCCCCTATTTTGTGCGGAATGTAAGCATGTTGGGCACGTCAAGGAAACATGCCTTATCCTAGGGAGGAGAAAGGAGCAGGCCACCACGGATCCCACCCGACCTCCACAACCCCGCCGACCCCACTCTGCGACAAATCCCATCCGCCGGGAATGGAGGCTGAAAACTAACGTGCATGGCACCCACAACCCGGATCCGGGCCAAGGGTCTATGCCAAAGGGGGAGACCGAGCCGGGGACACACAAAGAGAAGAGCGGTGCGGAAGCGGCTCCTAGCTTGAAAGCAACACCGAGGGTGCAAGCCCAGGTAGATGACGATGGTTTCCAAGTGGTGTCTAGGAAGAAGAAAGGAAAGGTCCACAAGGGTGATGGGTATATCAGAGCTCTCCACAATGATAAGTTGCACCTTAAGGAGAACGTAGCAACGGTTACTTTTGGGGCCGACGACTCGGGTGCAAATGAGCCGGGCATTGGCTCAATGAGTGTATCATGTGGGTTCCTAAGCCGGGAAATGGAGGGCTTCATCGAGGACCTCGATCCGGGAGGGGTTGTCCCATGTGGGGACACCCCTATCGCGGGCCTCAACTAGGTGACGGACTTAAGTTTTTGACGATGCGATGGCTGCATCATTTTAATTGTAATAGGGATGCTAAGAGTATTTTGATGACCACCCTAGTTTATTGGGAGGCCCTCGTTGTACTCTAATTGGTCGTGGTGAGCCGTCACTTTTGGGCGGCTCAATGGTTGTTTTGGCTGCAATTGCTGTTGGTAATGCACAGGTGTGGGTCCGCCTTAACCCTCCACCCTCGGGGTGCTTTAATAAAAAAAAAAAAAAAAAAAAAAAAAAAAATCTTACAATATCATGTTTTGCAATGTGAGGGGGATCGCAAATGCGTCAACCCAACACTTATTGAAAAGATTGATTAAATGTCATAATGTGTTATTTCTTGCAATAATGGAACCGCTTAGAACCCCTGATCCGGTCCGGTTCTCCAAGGCCGTGGGGCTGCCCTTCATCGGCTCGAACACAAGCGGCAAGATTTGGTTGTTTGCGGAAGAAGGCTCTACTTTTGATATTGATTGGGACTCCGAACAAATCTTTCACGGGAGACTCAAGTCACATCGCATTGCTAGCCCTCTAGCTATCTCGGCCGTGTACGCCAAATGCACAAGATCTGAGAGATACCTTTTGTGGGATAAGATGAGAGAGATCGCTGGAACCCTAGAGGGAATACCATGGATTATAGGTGGTGACTTCAACATCATTCTATCCCACCGGGACAGAACTGGGAGCGACACCAACCGGCAGGCCGAGATGGTCGATTTTGCGGAGGCAATTGAGGATTGCTGACTCGTGGACCCAGGGTTCGATGGGGCGGAATTTACTTGGGCCAAAAACGGTCTATTTGAACGGCAGGATAGAGTGCTTGTTAATGAGGCTTGGACTAGGGTCTTTGAGGCCACCCGACTAACGAACCTCCCACGAATCACCTCGGACCACAGACCAGTCCTAGCACGATGCAAAATGTCAAACATTGCCATCGGGGGGAAGGCATTCAGGTTCCAGAACACGTGGATCCGACATGAGGGATTTTTGGCTGTAGTTAAGAATGCATGGGAAGAGCCCACTGGGGCGGGCGGCCTTCTAACCATCCAAATTAAACATTCCAGAGTTAAAAGAGCACTAAAGGAGTGGAACAAAGAGGTTTTCGGGACCTTTTGAGAGAAGCTCCTCCTTTTCTCTAAAATACTCGACCCTATTGCCCCACCTTTGACCTCCGCCGCCAACCTCCCACCACCACCTCGCCACCCGACGACATTAGCCGACCCATGCCACGCACCACTCCCTCCTCCGACGGTTCTTCACCGTTCTTCACCGTTCATCACCCTAGAAGGGAGATGGCCGGAAATGCTTCATCCTCTCCCCACTCCCGGAGGATAAACAACTACGAAAGAAACTTTCTTTTGGTGACGAAGATGGTGCCTTCGCCGGAAATCTCAACTGCAAAACGGTCATCTTCCCCGCGAGCTCCGGCCAACCCGCAAGTGATAGCCACTCGCCGGACAAGCCCCTTCCATGCCCCAACGCCGAAAGTGAAAGAATGCGCATCAAGGCCCACGCCGACGCTGATTCGGCCATGGGTGGCTCAGCCGCCGGCCATGAGTCCGACGGTGTTAGGGGGGGTCATCGCCGATGGTGGGGACTCCAGCCTCCATGATGTGCGAGTGGTGAGAGATGGTCCTAGAATGGGACAGGGAGCTTTGGAGGCCGAGATAGTCAACTTGCCCGAATTGGCCACACCAACACTTCCACCCTTCGAAAGTCAATTGGCGCTTTGCCAAGCTGGGACATCATCACGTGCTGCTGGTCCACAAGGAGCCGTTGAAGCCTCAAAACAACCAAATATGACATCCTTTTTGCAGCAAGGCAAGTTACACAATTCAGCTATAGGCACAAAACTAACTTCCGAAAGTGCTTTTGTGCCTTTCCGCACCAAAGGTTCACGTGAACCCATCGAAGTTGAGAACCCTAAGCTACCAAAGAAGGCGGAGCTCATCCACCTAGCCGCTTTGGACTCGGCGGAAATGATGGATGCCTTGGCCGCGCAACCACTTCTAACCGCTGGGCCGCCGGAAACCGAACCCATGGCACCGGAGCCATACAATACTCGCCAGCCGAGAATTGAACCAGCAATGCCTTCGAGTGCGGCATCACACAACCCATCGTATGAGGATTTTTCCCCCCTTGGAAAAGGTAGGACACTCAAAATACGATACACCTTTGAAGCCGGAAAGTCACACCCAAGGGACGCTCAACTTGGGGTTCGGACGAAGTGGGGAAACCAACCGCTACAAAGCGCCGGCACAAGTATTAACCCTCCCTTGGCCGAGGTGAACCTAAGCATGGCTATGGCCAACCATTGTGAAGCCGAGGGGGAGGGCGTGAGTTCGAGAGCATCGACCCAGCCGACGGCAATGGACATCCCAAAACAAACAGCCGCACCATGGGGTCCGAATATCGGCACCCAACAAGGGGGGGGGGGGCGTGCCGCCCTCGGGCCACCCCGGCAAGCCGAAGTCGATGGCGGACCTCTTTAAAGGATCTAACGACCTAAAGGGCCCTCAAGCCTTCGAGCCGGAAAAGCTTAATAACATTGGCTTTGCCTCCGTGTCCAATGGCATCCCGACCATCTACTTCTCCGGGGCCGAAATGCAAAAGCTGGCCGAAAGCATGGGGCACGCCATTGTGGGTAAGTTTTCTCATTCTATCCCAACGGGACTCCAAATTCAAAAAGCCATAGAAAGTGTTAAATTTCGGCGTGGTTTTAGTTGGAAATACTTTAACGCTGAACATATCCTTATTCAATGCGAGGATTTGTCGGATTATGCACGACTTCTCGGAGGACCAAAGGGAACACCCGTAAGGCTCATTGATCGTCACCCAATGAGGGTTTTTAAATGGTCCCCGGATATCGACGCATATTGTGAGTCCCCGATTGCAGCAATTTGGTGTAATATAATCGGGCTCCCAATCCACCTCTTTGATCAATCCGCCTTATTCGCCATCGGCAAGCTCCTTGGTACCCCCATCCAAGTCGACCGAGCCACGGCCAACAAGTCTAGACTATCCTTCGCTCGAATTTGCATTGAGATAGACATCACAAAACCGCCTCCCGAAGAAATAATCCTTGATATTTGTGGTCGAGAAACGGTACAGCAAGTGCGTGGGACAAGATACCATCTTATTGCCAAGAATGCAAGCATGTTGGTCATGCGAGTGATGCGTGCTATGCAACGGGGAAGAGGGAAAGGCCACCGAGGAGGAACTACCACACCGCCCCACCAAATCAGCCACAACCCGCGGACCAAGGAGGGAAAGGAAAGCAAGACATGGCGACAAGTGCCCCTAACTCAAATGAACGGAAATGCCAAGGAAGGAAAAAAGGAAAGGCGGGTGATAGATCAAGCAACAACTCACTTGGAGAAGGTGCCGTTGAAACAATTTGGGAGGGACCGGACATAATGGGGGAACCTCACGAGGGGAGTGAAATGCATAGCGGAACATACGATATGCGGGTAAAGCTCGGGGATGGGAACCAAAGGGAACCACCATATTTGAACTTTGAGACACCGACGCTAATGCATGAACATTCGGAGGCGGGGAGGGGAGGCCCCAATGAGAAACGTGTGGCTTACCCGTCTACACGCGGGAACTCGAACGGGGGCGCGCGACGTTCCATGACGAGGGGACGTGGATTCTTCGCGATGAAAAACCATATGAGCACTAACCAACACTACTCCCTCATGGAGAGTGGAGAATTTGATGTTGACAATTGTGGGATTGCGGAAGGCTCGGTCATGGACGCGCAAGTGGGGTGCGAGACGGGGGGAGGCAATCTACACCTAAGCGATGCCGAGGATCACGCAAAGAACTAAGAGCAACAAATCATCCAATGTCAGGCAGGCCTTCATCCCCTTCGGGTAAGAACCCCATCTCTTAATGATATCTTACAATATCATGTTTTGCAACGTGAGGGGGATCGCAAATGCGTCAACCCAACACTTATTGAAAAGATTGATTAAATGTCATAATGTGTTATTTCTTGCAATAATGGAACCGCTTACAACCCCTGATCCGGTCCGGTTCTCCAAGGCCGTGGGGCTGCCCTTCATCGGCTCGAACACAAGCGGCAAGATTTGGTTGTTTGCGGAATAAAGCTCTACTTTTGATATTGATTGGGACTCCGAACAAATCTTTCACGGGAGGCTCAAGTCACATCGCATTGCTAGCCCTCTAGCTATCTCGGCCGTGTACGCCAAATGCACAAGATCTGAGAGATACCTTTTGTGGGATAGGATGAGAGAGATCGCTGGAACCCTCGAGGGAATACCATGGATTATAGGTGGTGACTTCAACACCTTTCTATCCCACCGGGACAGAACTGGGAGCGACACCAACCGGCAGGCCGAGATGGTCGATTTTGCGGAGGCAATTGAGGATTGCCGACTCGTGGACCCAGGGTTCGATGGGGCGGAATTTACTTGGGCCAAAAACGGTCTATTTGAACGGCAGGATAGAGTGCTTGTTAATGAGGCTTGGACTAGGGTCTTCGAGGCCACCCGAGTAACGAACCTCCCACGAATCACCTCGGACCACAGACCAGTCCTAGCACGATGCAAAATGTCGAACATTGCCATCGGGGGGAAGGCATTCAGGTTCCAGAACACGTGGATCCGACATGAGGGATTTTTGGCTGTAGTTAAGAATGCATGGGAAGAGCCCACTGGGGCGGGCGGCCTTCTAAACATCCAAATTAAACATTCCAGAGTTAAAAGAGCACTAAAGGAGTGGAACAAAGAGGTTTTCGGGACCTTTTGAGAGAAGCTCCTCCTTCTCTCTAAAATACTCCACCCTATTGCCCCACCTTTGACCTCCGCCGCCAACCTCCCACCACCACCTCGCCACCCGACGACATTAGCCGACCCATGCCACGCACCACTCCCCAATCCCCCGAACCGGCTGATCCTCACAAGAGCTTGTCCACTCGCATCTACGCCGGTCTTTGCTCCACGGCCGGACATGCCAGACCCCCAACCGGACCCCGAACCTGCTTTCGAGGAAGCGCGCGAACTCACGGACCAGCAAATGGTCTTTCGGTCCCCCGAGGAGGAGCTACCCAAACCTCCGACTAAAGCCATGAAAGTGAAAGAGAGCAAGGCGAGGTACAAGGCCCGCAAGAATACTCCGGCTCCTCCTTCGAAGGGAGATGGCCGGAAACGCTTCATCCTCTCCCCACTTTCGGAGGATAAACAACTACGAAAGAAACTTTCTTTTGGTGACGAAGATGGCGCCTTCGCCGGAAATCTCAATTGCAAAACGGTCATCTTCCCCGCGAGCTCTGGCCAACTCGCAAGTGATAGCCAACCGCCGGACAAGCCCCTCCATGCCCCTCCATGCGCATTAAGGCCCACGCCGACGCTGATTCGTCCATGGGTGGTTCAGCCGCCGGCCATGAGTCCGACGGTGTTGGGGGGGTCATCGCCGATGGTGGGGACTCCAGCCTCCATGATGTGAGAGTGGTGAGAGATGGTCCTAGAATGGGACAGGGAGCTTTGGAGGCCGAGATAGTCAACTTGCCCGAATTGGCCACACCAACACTTCCACCCTTCGAAAGTCAATTGGCGCCTTGCCAAGCTGGGACATCACGTGCTGCTGGTCCACAAGGAGCTGTTGAAGCCTCAAAACAACCAAATATGACATCCTTTTTGCAGCAAGGCAAGTTACCCAATTCAGCTATAGGGACAAAACTAACTTCCGAAAGTGCTTTTGTGCCTTTCCGCACCAAAGGTTCACGTGAACCCATCGAAGTTGAGAACCCTAAGCTACCAAAGGAGGCGGAGCTCATCCACCTAGCCGGTTTGGACTCGGCGGAAATGATGGATGCCTTGGCCGCGCAACCACTTCTAACCGCTGGGCCCCGGAAACCTAACCCATGGCACCGGAGCCATACAATACTCGCCAGCCGAGAATTGAACCAGCAATGCCTTCGAGTGCGGCGACACACAACCCATCGTATGAGGATTTTCCCCCCCTTGGAAAAGGTAGGACACTCAAAATACGATACACCTTTGAAGCCGGAAAGTCACACCCAAGGGACGCTCAACTTGGGGTTCGGACGAAGTGGGGAAACCAACCGCTAGAAAGCGCCGGCACAAGTGTTAACCCTCCCTTGGCCGAGGTGAACCTAAGCATGGCTATGGCCAACCATTGTGAAGCCGAGGGGGAGGGCGTGAGTTCGAGAGCATCGACCCAGCCGACGGCAATGGACATCCCAAAACAAACAGCCGCACCATGGGGTCCGAATATCGGCACCCAACAAGGGGGGGGGGGTGCCGCCCTCGGGCTACCCCGGCAAGCCGAAGTCGATGGCGGACCTCCTTAAAGGATCCAACGACCCAAATGGCCATCAAGCCTTCGAGCCGGAAAAGCTTAATAACATTGGCTTTGCCTCCGTGTCCAATGGCATCCCGACCATCTACTTCTCCGGGGCAGAAACGCAAAAGCTGGCCGAAAGCATGGGGCACGCCATTGTGGGTAAGTTTTCTCATTCTATCCCAACGGGACTCCAAATTCAAAAAGCCCTAGAAAGTGTTAAATTTCGGCGTGGTTTTAGTTGGAAATACTTTAACGCTAAACATATCCTTATTCAATGCGAGGATTTGTCGGATTATGCACGACTTCTCGGAGGACCAAAGGGAACACCCGTATGGCTCATTGATCGTCACCCAATGAGGGTTTTCAAATGGTCCCCAGATTTCGAAGCATATTGTGAGTCCCCGATTGCAGCAATTTGGTGTAATATAATCGGGCTCCCAATCCACCTCTTTGATCAATCCGCCTTATTCGCCATCGGCAAGCTCCTTGGTACCCCCATCCAAGTCGACCGAGCCACGGCCAACAAGTCTAGACTATCCTTCGCTTGAATTTGCATTGAGATAGACATCACAAAACCGCCTCCCGAAGAAATAATCCTTGATATTTGTGGTCGAGAAACGGTGCAGCAAGTGCGGTGGGACAAGATACCATCTTATTGCCAAGAATGCAAGCCTGTTGGTCATGCGAGTGATGCGTGCTATGCAACGGGGAAGAGGGAAAGGCCACTGAGGAGTAACTACCACACCGCCCCACCAAATCAGCCACAACCCGCGGACCAAGGTGGGAAAGGAAAGCAAGACATGGCGACAAGCGCCCCTAACTCAAATGAATGGAAACGCCAAGGAAGGAAAAAAGGAAAGGCGGGTGATAGATCAAGCAACAACTCACATGGAGAAGGTGCCGTTGAAACAATTTGGGAGGGACCGGACATAATGGGGGAACCTCACGAGGGGAGTGAAATGCATAGCGGAACATACGATATGGGGGTAAAGCTCGGGGATGGGAACCAAAGGGAACCACCATATTCGCACTTTGAGACACCGACGCCAATGCATGAACATTCGGAGGCGGGGAGGGGAGGCCCCAATGAGAAACGTGTGGCTTACCCGTCTACACGTGGGAACTCAAGAGGGGGCGCGCGGAATTCCATGACGACGGGACGTGGATTCTTCGCGATGAAAAACCATATGAGCACTAACCAACACTACTCCCACATGGAGAGTGGAGAATTTGATGTTGACTATTGTGGGGATGCGGAAGGCTCGGTCATGGACGCGCAAGTGGGGTGCGGACGGGGGGAGGCAATCTTCACCTAAGCGATGCCGAGGATCACGCAAAGAACAAAGAGCAACAAATCATCCAATGTCAGGCAGGGCCTTCATCCCCTTCGGGTAATTACCCCATCTCTTAATGATATCTTACAACATCATGTTTTGGAACGTGAGTGGGATCGCAAATGCGTCAACCCAACACGTATTGAAAAGATTGATTAAATGTCATAATGTGTTATTTCATGCAATAATGGAACCGCTTACAACCCCTGATCCGGTCCGGTTCTCCAAGGCTGTGGGGCTGCCCTTCATCGGCTCGAACACAAGCGGCAAGATTTGGTTGTTTGCGGAATAAAGCTCTACTTTTGATATTGATTGGGACTCCGAACAAATCTTTCACGGGAGGCTCAAGTCACATCGCATTGCTAGCCCTCTAGCTATCTCGGCCGTGTACGCCAAATGCACAAGATCTGAGAGATACCTTTTGTGGGATAAGATGAGAGAGATCGCTGGAACCCTCGAGGGAATACCATGGATTATAGGTGGTGACTTCAACACCATTCTATCCCACCGGGATAGAACTGGGAGCGACACCAACCGGTAGGCCGAGATGGTCGATTTTGCAGAGGCAATTGAGGATTGCCGACTCGTGGACCCAGGGTTCGATGGGGCGGAATTTACTTGGGCCAAAAACGGTCTATTTGAACGGCAGGATAGAGTGCTTGTTAATGAGGCTTGGACTAGGGTCTTCGAGGCCACCCGAGTAACGAACCTCCCACGAATCACCTCGGACCACAGACCAGTCTTAGCACGATGCAAAATGTCGAACATTGCCATCGGGGGGAAGGCATTCAGGTTCCAGAACACGTGGATCCGACATGAGGGATTTTTGGCTGTAGTTAAGAATGCATGGGAAGAGCCCACTGGGGCGGGCGGCCTTCTAAACATCCAAATTAAACATTCCAGAGTTAAAAGAGCACTAAAGGAGTGGAACAAAGAGGTTTTCGGGACCTTTTGAGAGAAGCTCCTCCTTCTCTCTAAAATACTCCACCCTATTGCCCCACCTTTGACCTCCGCCGCCAACCTCCCACCACCACCTCGCCACCCGACGACATTAGCCGACCCATGCCACGCACCACTCCCCAATCCCCCGAACCGGCTGATCCTCACAAGAGCTTGTCCACTCGAATCTACGCCGGTCTTTGCTCCACGGCCGGACATGCCAGACCCCCAACCGGACCCTGAACCTGCTTTCGAGGAAGCGCGCGAACTCACGGACCTGCAAATGGTCTTTCGGTCCCCCGAGGAGGAGCTACCCAAACCTCCGACTAAAGCCATGAAAGTGAAAGAGAGCAAGGCGAGGTACAAGGCCCGCAAGAATACTCCGGCTCCTCCTTCGAAGGGAGATGGCCGGAAACGCTTCATCCTCTCCCCACTCCCGGAGGATAAACAACTACGAAAGAAACTTTCTTTTGGTGACGAAGATGGCGCCTTCGCCGGAAATCTCAATTGCAAAACGGTCATCTTCCCCGCGAGCTCTGGCCAACTCGCAAGTGATAGCCAACCGCCGGACAAGCCCCTCCATGCCCCAACGCTGAAAGTGAAAGAATGCGCATTAAGGCCCACGCCGACGCTGATTCGTCCATGGGTGGTTCAGCCGCCGGCCATGAGTCCGACGGTGTTGGGGGGGTCATCGCCGATGGTGGGGACTCCAGCCTCCATGATGTGAGAGTGGTGAGAGATGGTCCTAGAATGGGACAGGGAGCTTTGGAGGCCGAGATAGTCAACTTGCCCGAATTGGCCACACCAACACTTCCACCCTTCGAAAGTCAATTGGCGCCTTGCCAAGCTGGGACATCACGTGCTGCTGGTCCACAAGGAGCTGTTGAAGCCTCAAAACAACCAAATATGACATCCTTTTTGCAGCAAGGCAAGTTACCCAATTCAGCTATAGGGACAAAACTAACTTCCGAAAGTGCTTTTGTGCCTTTCCGCACCAAAGGTTCACGTGAACCCATCGAAGTTGAGAACCCTAAGCTACCAAAGGAGGCGGAGCTCATCCACCTAGCCGGTTTGGACTCGGCGGAAATGATGGATGCCTTGGCCGCGCAACCACTTCTAACCGCTGGGCCGCCAGAAACCTAACCCATGGCACCGGAGCCATACAATACTCGCCAGCCGAGAATTGAACCAGCAATGCCTTCGAGTGCGGCGACACACAACCCATTGTATGAGGATTTTCCCCCCCTTGGAAAAGGTAGGACACTCAAAATACGATACACCTTTGAAGCCGGAAAGTCACACCCAAGGGACGCTCTACTTGGGGTTCGGACGAAGTGGGGAAACCAACCGCTACAAAGCGCCGGCACAAGTGTTAACCCTCCCTTGGCTGAGGTGAACCTAAGCATGGCTATGGCCAACCATTGTGAAGCCGAGGGGGAGGGCGTGAGTTCGAGAGCATCGACCCAGCCGACGGCAATGGACATCCCAAAACAAACAGCCGCACCATGGGGTCCGAATATCGGCACCCAACAAGGGGGGGGGGGGGTGCCGCCCTCGGGCTACCCCGGCAAGCCGAAGTCGATGGCGGACCTCCTTAAAGGATCCAACGACCCAAATGGCCATCAAGCCTTCGAGCCGGAAAAGCTTAATAACATTGGCTTTGCCTCCGTGTCCAATGGCATCCCGACCATCTACTTCTCCGGGGCAGAAACGCAAAAGCTGGCCGAAAGCATGGGGCACGCCATTGTGGGTAAGTTTTCTCCTTCTATCCCAACGGGACTCCAAATTCAAAAAGCCCTAGAAAGTGTTAAATTTTGGCGTGGTTTTAGTTGGAAATACTTTAACGCTAAACATATCCTTATTCAATGCGAGGATTTGTCGGATTATGCACGACTTCTCAGAGGACCAAAGGGAACACCCGTATGGCTCATTGATCGTCACCCAATGAGGGTTTTCAAATGGTCCCCAGATTTCGAAGCATATTGTGAGTCCCCGATTGCAGCAATTTGGTGTAATATAATCGGGCTCCCAATCCACCTCTTTGATCAATCCGCCTTATTCGCCATCGGCAAGCTCCTTGGTACCCCCATCCAAGTCGACCGAGCCACGGCCAACAAGTCTAGACTATCCTTCGCTCAAATTTGCATTGAGATAGACATCACAAAACCGCCTTCCGAAGAAATAATCCTTGATATTTGTGGTCGAGAAACGGTGCAGCAAGTGCGGTGGGACAACATACCATCTTATTGCCAAGAATGCAAGCATGTTGGTCATGCGAGTGATGCGTGCTATGCAACGGGGAAGAGGGAAAGGCCACTGAGGAGGAATTACCACACCGCTCCACCAAATCAGCCACAACCCGCGGACCAAGGTGGGAATGGAAAGCAAGACATGGCGACAAGCGCCCCTAACTCAAATGAATGGAAACGCCAAGGAAGGAAAAAAGGAAAGGCGGGTGATAGATCAAGCAACAACTCACTTGGAGAAGGTGCCGTTGAAACAATTTGGGAGGGACCGGACATAATGGGGGAACCTCACGAGGGGAGTGAAATGCATAGCGGAACATACGATATGGGGGTAAAGCTCGGGGATGGGAACCAAAGGGAACCACCATATTCGCACTTTGAGACACCGACGCCAATGCATGAACATTCAGAGGCGGGGAGGGGAGGCCCCAATGAGAAACGTGTGGCTTACCCGTCTACACGCGGGAACTCGAGAGGGGGCGCGCGGCATTCCATGACGAGGGGACGTGGATTCTTCGCGATGAAAAACCATATGAGCACTAACCAACACTACTCCCTCATGGAGAGTGGAGAATTTGATGTTGACAATTGTGGGGATGCGGAAGGCTCGGTCAAGGACGCGCAAGTGGGGTGCGAGACGGGGGGAGGCAATCTTCACCTAAGCGATGCCGAGGATCACGCAAAGAACAAAGAGCAACAAATCATCCAAAGTCAGGCAGGGCCTTCATCCCCTTCGGGTAATTACCCCATCTCTTAATGATATCTTACAACATCATGTTTTGGAACGTGAGGGGGATCGCAAATGCGTCAACCCAACAAGTATTGAAAAGACTGATTAAATGTCATAATGTGTTATTTCTTGCAATAATGGAACCGCTTACAACCCCTGATCCGGTCCGGTTCTCCAAGGCCGTGGGGCTGCCCTTCATCGGCTCGAACACAAGCGGCAAGATTTGGTTGTTTGCGGAAGAAGGCTCTACTTTTGATATTGATTGGGACTCCGAACAAATCTTTCACGGGAGGCTCAAGTCACATCGCATTGCTAGCCCTCTAGCTATCTCGGCCGTGTACGCCAAATGCACAAGATCTGAGAGATACCTTTTGTGGGATAAGATGAGAGAGATCGCTGGAACCCTCGAGGGAATACCATGGATTATAGGTGGTGACTTCAACACCATTCTATCCCACCGGGACAGAAATGGGAGCGAAACCAACCGGCAGGCCGAGATGGTCGATTTTGCAGAGGCAATTGAGGATTGCCGACTCGTGGACCCAGGGTTCGATGGGGCGGAATTTACTTGGGCCAAAAACGGTCTATTTGAACGGCAGGATAAAGTGCTTGTTAATGAGGCTTGGACTAGGGTCTTCGAGGCCACCCGAGTAACGAACCTCCCACGAAGCACCTCGGACCACAGTCCAGTCCTAGCACGATGCAAAATGTCGAACATTGCCATCGGGGGGAAGGCATTCAGGTTCCAGAACACGTGGATCCGACATGAGGGATTTTTGGCTGTAGTTAAGAATGCATGGGAAGAGTCCACTGGGGCGGGCGGCCTTCTAAACATCCAAATTAAACATTCCAGAGTTAAAAGAGCACTAAAGGAGTGGAACAAAGAGGTTTTCGGGACCTTTTGAGAGAAGCTCCTCCTTCTCTCTAAAATACTCCACCCTATTGCCCCACCTTTGACCTCCGCCGCCAACCTCCCACCACCACCTCGCCACCCGACGACATTAGCCGACCCATGCCACGCACCACTCCCCAATCCCCCGAACCGGCTGATCCTCACAAGAGCTTGTCCACTCGCATCTACGCCGGTCTTTGCTCCACGGCCGGACATGCCAGACCCCCAACCGGACCCTGAACCTGCTTTCGAGGAAGCGCGCGAACTCACGGACCAGCAAATGGTCTTTCGGTCCCCCGAGGAGGAGCTACCCAAACCTCCGACTAAAGCCATGAAAGTGAAAGAGAGCAAGGCAAGGTACAAGGCCCGCAAGAATACTCCGGCTCCTCCTTCGAAGGGAGATGGCCGGAAACGCTTCATCCTCTCCCCACTCCCGGAGGATAAACAACTACGAAAGAAACTTTCTTTTGGTGACGAAGATGGCGCCTTCGCCGGAAATCTCAATTGCAAAACGGTCATCTTCCCCGCGAGCTCTGGCCAACTCGCAAGTGATAGCCAACCGCCGGACAAGCCCCTCCATGCCCCAATGCTGAAAGTGAAAGAATGCGCATTAAGGCCCACGCCGACGCTGATTCGTCCATGGGTGGTTCAGCCGCCGGCCATGAGTCCGACGGTGTTGGGGGGGTCATCGCCGATGGTGGGGACTCCAGCCTCCATGATGTGAGAGTGGTGAGAGATGGTCCTAGAATGGGACAGGGAGCTTTGGAGGCCGAGATAGTCAACTTGCCCGAATTGGCCACACCAACACTTCCACCCTTCGAAAGTCAATTGGCGCCTTGCCAAGCTGGGACATCACGTGCTGCTGGTCCACAAGGAGCTGTTGAAGCCTCAAAACAACCAAATATGACATCCTTTTTGCAGCAAGGCAAGTTACCCAATTCAGCTATAGGGACAAAACTAACTTCCGAAAGTGCTTTTGTGCCTTTCCGCACCAAAGGTTCGCGTGAACCCATCGAAGTTGAGAACCCTAAGCTACCAAAGGAGGCGGAGCTCATCCACCTAGCAGGTTTGGACTCGGCGAAAATGATGGATGCCTTGGCCGCGCAACCACTTCTAACCGCTGGGCCGCCGGAAACCTAACCCATGGCACCGGAGCCATACAATACTCGCCAGCCGAGAATTGAACCAGCAATGCCTTCGAGTGCGGCGACACACAACCCATCGTATGAGGATTTTCCCCCCCTTGGAAAAGGTAGGACACTCAAAATACGATACACCTTTGAAGCCGGAAAGTCACACCCAAGGGACGCTCAACTTGGGGTTCGGACGAAGTGGGGAAACCAACCGCTACAAAGCGCCGGCACAAGTGTTAACCCTCCCTTGGCCGAGGTGAACCTAAGCATGGCTATGGCCAACCATTGTGAAGCCGAGGGGGAGGGCGTGAGTTCGAGAGCATCGACCCAGCCGACGGCAATGGACATCCCAAAACAAACAGCCGCACCATGGGGTCCGAATATCGGCACCCAACAAGGGGGGGGGGGTGCCGCCCTCGGGCTACCCCGGCAAGCCGAAGTCGATGGCGGACCTCCTTTTTTTTTTTTTTTTTTTTTTTTTAATCAAACACCTTCACGGTGGAGGGTTCGTGGGTCCCTCATCCCTATATTTCAAAAGTGGTTGAATACAAAACGTGGCCACACCCGAAAGTGGTGTGCCTACACGAAAATTAGGAGTAGTATGCGGTCCGGTTCCACAAGCCCGGACCACATCATACTCCCTTTCAAAAGGTAAAATACAATTCAACAAAAAGAAAGACTATATCCCTTTCCACCAAAACTCGAGCCTATTCTTCCTCTTCATTATGGACCCGAATGTTCGGGATACCCATTGCATCCATCCTAATCATCGCTGTGAGGTGCCGTGGTGCCGTGAGGGCATTCATACGCAAGTAGTCATTTCTTTCTAATCCCATTTTGGCGAGGAGATCTCCTGCTCTATTCCCTTCCCGGTGGATGAAGGTGATACGGGTGTCTTGTTGGCGCTTGAGGATTGCTAGTCGTGCCATCACCCGACTAATATGGGCCGGTCCCCAGTGCGTGCCATTTAGGAGCTTAACCGCTTGTTGTGCATCCGACTCAACCCAAATAGGCCTTCTGAATTCTGCGGCGAGCGTCAACCTGAATTGGATGGCCAGAAGCTCCGCTTCTAGGGCTGAGTGAGCCTCGAGTGGGGAGGTAAAGGCTGCATGCATGTTGCCCTCGTGGTCACGAACAAGACCTCCCCCCCCGGCTTTATCCGTTGCCTCCATGTATGCTCCGTCAGTGTTGAGTTTGATCCACGGTTCATCCGGCGGGTTCCATTTGACCACCATCGCGAGGGGCCTGGTCCTTCGTGGCTCGGCCTGACTCGGGACGTTGATCTTGAGGCGGACTCCTTTCCAATGCTTCGGTTTGTAGGATCCATTGGCCATGCTATTTCTAAGGAACATTTGCACTTGCCATACCACATTGAAAGGCTTAAATTGCACCGATTGATGACGACTCCTGTTTCGCTCAGCCCAAATGAACCAAAGAATAAGGTACGGCATCGCCCGGCTGAGGTGTTTCTTACCAGGTTGTTGGACTCTCCGTGCCCAAACTTCGAGCCTCTCCGGGATGGTGTCATTGATCCGGAGAGGTGGTGAAGATCCCTCGAACCAGGAGTCAAACTCCCTCCACACACCTCGGGCGCCAGCCCCTTGGATGAAGAGATGCTGCAGTGATTCGATGCCCGGTCTATGAGGGCAGCATTGGCACTTAGATGCCATTTCCATTCTTCTCCACTGTAGCTTCGTATCCACCGGTATTCGGTTGGATAGGAGTCTCCAAATGAAGATAGCAATAGAAGACGTGAGGCCTGCTTTCCATAAGTCATCAAGGCCTTGGATGATAGGTCTTTGAGTTCGGATGGTCTCCCAAGTTGATGCTAGTGAGAACTCCCCATTGTGTGAAAGCCTCCATCTCGGCACATCCGGCCCCTCCGGGATGATTGGCGTGTCAAGGATCTTCCGGACGATGTGTTGTGTAAGGCCGGCTTGTGCTTGTAGAATCCGCAACTTGGCTTCATTCCAAGATCCATTGATAATGTAATCAGCAACATGGACAAGAGGGCCTCCCCTATCATCAAGACAAAGTTCCCTCAAAGGAACCTCTCCTAGCCATAGGTCATCCCAAAATGATATCTTACCTTCTCGCACCACCCAACGAATGTACGGTTGCGCCTGTGCCCAAGCCTTCAAAAGCCTCTTCCAAGTAGGGCTACACCTCCCCGAGGCTCTAGCTGTGAGTGGGGACGCCTTAAGGCAATATTTAGTCATCATGTACGTAGCCCAAAGGGAGTTTTGTTCCCGGAATCTCCACCATAATTTAATATTAAAGGCACGTAAGACCTCCTTGATCTTCCGAATGCCCAAGCCCCCTTCGGCCGTGGGTAGGCAAACCTGATCCCATCCTATCCAGTGCGTCCTTTTCTTCTCATTACTCGACCCCCAAAAGAAGCGAGCCACTTGTTGATCTAATTGCTTGAGGGCTCCGCCGGTTGGCTCGATCGCTTGAAAAATATGTAAGGGAATCGCCTCAAGTGTGCTTTTTATCAAGGTTAGTCTCCCCCCAAAGGAAAGATGTCGGTGAGCCCATCCAGATATCCTAGCCGAGATTTTCTCTCGAAGAAACATGAACATATCCGTGCGCTTCACCCCCCGGTAAATAGGGACACCAAGGTAAAGGAAGGGGAACATACCTCGTGAGAAACCTCCTTCACTTTGAATTATGTTTGACCAGCCTTCATGCGCCTCGGAGATGTAGAAATTGCTCTTGCCGAGGTTGATTTGTTGTCCGGACACCTCGGCATAATGCTCAAGACATGCACGTAGCCTCCGGAGGGGGTTTACGGCCGCTTGCGTGAAGATGATGATGTCGTCCGCATAGGCGAGGTGGCTGATCTCCATGCTGCCTCGGGTTGCTTTGTATGTCATCTCTTTGTCTCCGAGGATAAGTTTATCGAGTGATCTCGAGAGATAGTCCGCAGCAAGGACGAAGAGGGCGGGGGAAATGGGGTCCCCTTGTCTAAGGCCACGAGTGGATTTGAAAAAGCCCGTCGGGGCCCCGTTGATAAGGATCGAGAACCAGCATGTCCCGATGCACCTTTCAATGAGCGCCACCCAAGGTTCGGGGAAGCCAATTTGCTTGAGGACTTTTAGGAGGAACGGCCATTGAACCCTATCATAGGCCTTAGCCATGTCAATCTTGATAGCAACATTAGGGGCTGGTGTACTTCTATGGAGCTCATGGAACATCTCCTGTGCAAGGAGTACATTGTCATTGAGGAGCCTCCCTTTGACAAACCCGCTTTGATTCGGTGCAACAACACTTGGAAGGAATGGGGCAAGGCGCCTCGTGAGGACTTTAGTAATCACCTTGTTGATCACGTTACACAAGCTAATGGGCCTATAGTCTCCCCAAGTCTCGGGTAAAGGCTTCTTGGGGATGAGTACGATACTCGTGGCCGTGAAGCTGCGGGGGAGGAAAGCCCCACCAAAAAATTGCCTAACCGCTTCCACCACGTCTGGCCCCACAATGCCCCAACAAGCTTGGAAGAACAATGCCGAGAAGCCATCCGGGCCGGGCGCGCTATTGGCCGAGATATCGAAGACAGCTCGTTTCACCTCATCCGCATCCGGGGGTTTGGGGAGGCCCGCCAACTGCTCCGAGGGAGGGAGTGGATGTAAGAGGCTGAGGTCCGGATCCACAAGCTCCGGGTAGCTTGGGGCTAGGAGGTTTTGAAAGAACTCAACCGCCGATTCTTTGATGGCCGTGTCATCCGTAAGTTCACGCCCATTAGCGTTAATCTTGTGGATACGTAGCCGAATCTTCTTCTGCTTCACCCAACTTTGGTAAAATCTAGTGTTTTTATCCCCTTCTTCCAACCAACGGAGCGCCGCCTTCTGACGCCAAAAATCTTCCTCCATCTTAAGGAGAAGGATGTACTCAGCAATTTGTTTGTTGACCCCTGTTCTATTCCGGGCCGAGGGGTCACCTTCAAACTCCGATTGAGCCAGCGCAATGTTCTCTTCACAAGTTTTGAGGCTGGCGTGTATATTCCCAAAAACCTCGTTGTTCCATCTTTTAAGCGTTTGTTTTGATCCTAGCCAGCTTGATCTTCAAATTGAGGAGGCCCACAGCCTCCGTGGGAGCCATCCAATCTTCTTGCACCAACTCACCAAAACCCTCATGCCGGACCCACATGTTTTGGAACCGGAAGGCTCTACCACCCCCGTGGGCATTAGGTAGCCTGCATCTGACGAGGAGAGGCCCGTGGTCCGAAGCAATACGGGGTAGGTTAGTGACTCTTATTGCATCAAACAATTGGGGCGTCATCTCACTAATCAACACCCTATCCAGCCTTTCCATGAGGCCGTTCTTTGCCCAGGTGAATTCAGCCCCATCATAGCCTGGGTCCATTAGTCTGCAATCCTCAATGGCCTCTGCGAAATCCACCATTTCGGCCTGACGATTTGTGTCGCTTCCCGTCCTATCTCGAGTGGAGAGGATTGTGTTGAAGTCCCCTCCAATGAACCACGGTATTCCCTCACAAAGGGCATGCCGCTCTCCTCTCGTGCATTTAGCATACACGGCCGAGATCATAATAGGGGTTGAGATCCGGGGACAAGTGAGCCTCCCATGTAGCAGCTGGTCCGTGTCATCCATCACAACAAAATCCATCCCTTCCTCCACAAAAATCCAAATTTTCCCATTGGTGTTCGTCCCCTTGTAGGACAGCCCCAACACTTTCGAGAATTTGTCCGGATTAGGGGAGGTAAGCGGCTCCATTATTGCAAGAAAACAAATATTATGAGATTTAATTAGTCTTTTTAGGACGTTTTGGGTTGACGCGTTCGCGATTCCCCTAGCGTTCCAAAATAGAAAATTTAACGACATGATTAACAAGAGGAGTTCGTACCCGGCGGGATTGACCCCCCTCCTTGGAATTCAATGATTTGAAGGTCCTTCTCCCCATGAGATGCCGCGGCCTCCAAAAAGGCGGGATTGGCGCCCTCATCGATTTCATTATGGGAGATGGTATCATCCCAATTTTCCTCGTCTTCCATATCATTTTCCACGAAGTTCTCTTGAGCCATGAGGGTGAAATATCGGTTAGTACTCAAGTGACTTGATGGCCCTTGTGCCTCGGTTTTCTCTAGGTCGAAGGGTTTAAAGAAGCCTTTCGGTTGCACATGGGCCCCCGAAGTCGGGTTCACTTCTCGCCGCGCCATGTCCGCTCCTCTTGGCGTACCCCCGCGCCCATTTCCAAAAGAGGGGAATTTAGCGAGCACCCCTTTAGGTGAAGAGGTGGTATGCTCATCATGGATGATGATCATGTCCTTACTCCCGGCACCTTGCATATCTCCCAAAAAGTCCGGCCCCGACCACTCCGCCCCCGAGTGCATATTGGCTCTCGTGTTCATCCGGATGTTGCCTTCCTTTCCCTTGTGTTTCCCTTGTTGTTTCCATTCCATGTTATTATCGGTGTGCCTCGGATCAGTATTGTTCTTCTTAGCTCCTATTCCTCCGTGTTGTGGTTGTTTTGGTATTGCTAAGTTGTAATTTCGTTTTGGAGGTCGATCCGCCTTCCCGGAAGCGTAACAAACTTCACTCTTGTGACCGACATGTTTGCATTCTCCACAGTAGGACGGGATCTTATCCCACTTTACTTGCTGCACCAAAGGACGCCCACAAATGTCAAGGATGATCTCGTCGGGTGGCGGCTTTGTAATGTCGATCTCAATGCATAGCCGCGCAAAGGAGAGTCTTGATTTGTTGGCCGTCGCTCTATCTACTTGGATCGGGTTACCAAGGAGTTTCCCAATGGCATAGAGGGCCGATTGATCAAATAGGTGGATCGGGAGTCCAATTAGGTTGCACCATATAGCCGCAATTGGAGATTCACAATAGGCGTCAAATTCCGGAGACCATTTGAAAACTCTCATCGGATGCCGATCAATGAACCACACCGGTGTCCCTTTGGGTCCACTTAGGAGCCGAGCATAGTCCGTCATGTCCTCAAATTGAACAAGAATATGTTTGGCGTTAATATATTTCCAAGTATAGCCACGGCAAAACTTAATGTTGTCTAGAGCCTTTTGGATTTGATAGGAAGCCGGGATTGAGTGCGAGAACTTACCTACAATAGCATGGCCGAGGGACGAGGCCAACCTTTGGATTTCTGACCCGGAGAAGTAAATGGATGGCACTCCGTTTGCCATGGAAGCAAAGCCGATATTTTGGATGTTCTCCGGGACAAAGACTTGCGGGCCTTCAACCGCCGATGGCCCCCGCACCATGTCGGCCATGGATTTTGGCTTGGTGGGGTTCCCCACGCCCGGCTCGGTATTGCCTCCTACAGGGTTGTGTGTCGGCTTATCTTTTGATTTAGCTACACCGTTTGGGTCGGTTCGCGGATCATCACACGAGTCCCTCTCGACCCTGGGTGCGTAAGGAGGCCGCGGCATTTCTATGTCCATCTCGGTCGGCGTCGGGTCCATCGCATGCGTGTCCGAGGCCGAAGGCGCGGACGTGTCTCGAGGGGGGTTGCGGATTGCATTGGTCCTCGGCCATCCCGTACTCACTAACGCCGAGCCGGCTTCGAATGATGCTCGGATTTTCCGAGTCCTTCCCTTTTCGAGAGGTGGGAAATCTTCAAGGGAAGGGCCATGCTCAATGAGAGGCGCGCATTGTTCAATATCTTTGTCTCTCCGGTCTGGGAGAAGGGTGACCTTCGCCGTGTAGTCCGTGGCCGGTGAGGGTTCGGCGAGGAGGGGCTGCGCCGCCGCCGCATCAAGCATCTCCGCCGCGGCCAGGTGAAAGATTTGGAGGATATCACTCTTTTTGGATTCATTTGCTGCATTGGTAGGGGTGAGCATGGCTCCACATGTGACTTCCGGTTTTGGTAAGGGGCAAAAGCACTTTCCGAAAGGTGATTTGTTCCCATGCCCAATTCGGGCAAGTTGACTATCTCACTCCCCAATGTACTTTTTGGCACACATGCTACGGTCAAATCCTCTTGGGATACGTTTAGGGGTCCGACATCATCCCCTCCAACGGTCATCTCGCTCATGACGGGTCCATGGTCGAAGGGTGGCGCCACCTCCGCCGCCGGTGCATCTCCGTGAACCACCACTTCCATTTGGACCCCCTCCTCGGATGTGGGGGCTTTAGGAAGGGCTCCTAGACCAAGTGCTTCCTTGCTATCAATGGAGCAAGCCGGAAAAAGATTAACCTTGGATTTAAGGCTATCAAGGTCGGGGCTCGGGACGGATGACTCGGGCTCGGAGGTCTCCTCTTCTCCAAAGTCGAGCTTCTTCCTAAGTTGTTTGTCCTCCGGGAGTGGAGAAGGTACGAACCTTTTCCGGCCATGACCTTTTGTGAGAGGTGCCGGCGTGCTCTTCCTAGCCATCATCCTATTCTTCTTGCTTTGCATTTTCAAATCTTTGGCCGAGACCTTTGGTGTTGGGTCATCGCATGAGTGGAAAATCATAAATTGGTCCGGGATGGACCTAGCCTCCTCGGGGTCTGGTGGGGCCGGGGTTGGGTTTGTGGGGGGGTCCGGCATGGCCAGCCGAGGGTGTGACCGCAGCGCCGAACCAAGGTGGGGAGACGGTGGAGTTGAGGGGGGATGGTGACACGACCGGCGTGGAAAAGGTCTCGGCGGGTTATGGGGGGGTGAGGTGTGGTGGTCGGCGTGAGGGAGTCGCGGCGGGTCGTGGGTGTGAGTGGGTGGATGGCGAAAAGGATCAAGGTGGGGGAATTGCTAGAGAGAAGGGGGAGCGTCTCTCTCTAGAGGTTCAGAGTTTAATTAGTTCCTTTCGATGGCGGACCTCATTAAAGGATCCAACGACCCAAATGGCCATCAAGCCTTCGAGCCGGAAAAGCTTAATAACATTGGCTTAGCCTCCGTGTCCAATGGCATCCCGACCATCTACTTCTCCGGGGCAGAAACGCAAAAGCTGGCCGAAAGCATGGGGCACGCCATTGTGGGTAAGTTTTCTCATTCTATCCCAACGGGACTCCAAATTCAAAAAGCCCTAGAAAGTGTTAAATTTCGGCGTGGTTTTAGTTGGAAATACTTTAACGCTAAACATATCCTTATTCAATGCGAGGATTTGTCGGATTATGCCGACTTCTCGGAGGACCAAAGGGAACACCCGTATGGTTCATTGATCGTCACCCAATGAGGATTTTCAAATGGTCCCCGGATTTCGACGCATATTGTGAGTCCCCGATTGCAGCAATTTGGTGTAATATAATCGGGCTCCCAATCCACCTCTTTGATCAATCCGCCTTATTCGCCATCGGCAAGCTCCTTGGTACCCCCCATCCAAGTCGACCGAGCCACGGCCAACAAGTCTAGACTATCCTTCGCTCGAATTTGCATTGAGATAGACATCACAAAACCGCCTCCCGAAGAAATAATTCTTGATATACCATCTTATTGCCAAGAATGCAAGCATGTTGGTCATGCGAGTGATGCGTGCTATGCAACGGGGAAGAGGGAAAGGCCACCGAGGAGGAACTACCACACCGCCCCACCAAATCAGCCACAACCCGCGGACCAAGGTGGGAATGGAAAGCAAGACATGGCGACAAGCGCCCCTAACTCAAATGAATGGAAACGCCAAGGAAGGAAAAAAGGAAAGGCGGGTGATAGATCAAGCAACAACTCACTTGGAGAAGGTGCTGTTGAAACAATTTGGGAGGGACCGGACATAATGGGGGAACCTCACGAGGGGAGTGAAATGCATAGCAGAACATACGATATGGGGGGTAAAGCTCGGGGATGGGAACCAAAGGGAACCACCATATTCGCACTTTGAGACACCGACGCCAATGCATGAACATTCGGAGGCGGGGAGGGGAGGCCCCAATGAGAAACGTGTGGCTTACCCGTCTACACGCGGGAACTCGAGAGGGGGCGCGCGACATTCCATGACGAGGGGACGTGGATTCTTCACGATGAAAAACCATATGAGCACTAACCAACACTACACCCTCATGGAGAGTGGAGAATTTGATGTTGACAATTGTGGGGATGCGGAAGGCTCGGTCATGGACGCGCAAGTGGGGTGCGAGACGGGGGGAGGCAATCTTCATCCCCTTCGGGTAATTACCCCATCTCTTAATGATATCTTACAACATCATGTTTTGGAACGTGAGCTGGATCGCAAATGCGTCAACCCAACACGTATTGAAAAGATTGATTAAATGTCATAATGTGTTATTTCTTGCAATAATGGAACCGCTTACAACCCATGATCCGGTCCGGTTCTCCAAGGCCGTGGGGCTGCCCTTCATCGGCTCGAACACAAGTGGCAAGATTTGGTTGTTTGCAGAAGAAGGCTCTACTTTTGAGATTGATTGGGACTCCGAACAAATCTTTCACGGGAGGCTCAAGTCACATCGCATTGCTAGCCCTCTAGCTATCTCGGCCGTGTACGCCAAATGCACAAGATCTGAGAGATACCTTTTGTGGGACAAGATGAGAGAGATCACTGGAACCCTCGAGGGAATACCATGGATTATAGGTGGTGACTTCAACACCATTGATCCAGCCCACCACCCTTCCATGGATTATAGGTGGTGACTCAAAGAAATTCTAGAGTGAGAAGCTCTCCCTTCTCTCTAGCAATTCCCCCACATTGATCCAGCCCACCGCCCTTCCATAATTCCACGACCAGCCGCCGCAACCCTCTCCACGCCGTCCTCCACATTCCTCCTCTTACCCCCACAACCCGTCGGCCACAACCCTTCGGCCACCGCACCACTACACCCAATCCCGTCGAGTTGTTTTCATTGCTCGGTTCTTCCATCCCCAACACACGACCTTGGCCGCCGAACCAACCCGGAGCTCCCTCGACCAGCCACGAGGTGAGCGCTCGACCGGTCATGTCAAGGCTAATATGCCAAGAGTCGACCTCGTTACAAATGGGACAGACAAAGACACCGAACCACATATGCCTTACATGGAGATTGGCCCATCATTGGAAGATTTTCCACCTCTAGAGAAAGGAAGGACTCGGAAAATCCAAGCTTCATTCGAAGACGGAGCTACCCTAACGAAGCCGGGCTGGCCGATGACCAAATCTACCCAAAACCCCCTCCGAGACTTGACCACATCCTCGGCCGCGGGCATGCATGCGAAGGATCCGGCGAGGAACGAGATGGAGATGGGGACGGCCCGGCCTCCCGATGAAGCCATGAACGACAAGGATCCGATCAAAGGTTCATCTCGGCCAAGGGAGGGTTAACACTTGTACCGGCGCTTTGTAGCAGTTGGTTTCCCCACTTCGTCCGAACCCCAAGTTGAGCGTCCCTTCGGCGTGACTTTCTGGCTTCAAAGGTGTATCGTATTTTGAGTGTCCTACCTTTTCCACGGGGGGGGAAATCCTCATACGATGGGTTGTGTGTCGCCACACTCGAAGGCATTGCTGGTTCAATTCTCGGCTGGCGAGTATTGTATGGCTCATCATTTCCGCCGAGTCCAAAGCGGCTAGGTGGATGAGCTTCGCCTCCTTTGGTAGCTTAGGGTTCTCAACTTCGATGGGTTCACGTGAACCTTTGGTGTGGAAAGGCACAAAAGCACTTTCGGAAGTTAGTTTTGTCCCTATAGCTGAATTGGGTAACTTGCCTTGCTGCAAAAAGGACGTCATATATGGTGGTTTTAAGGCTTCAACGGCTCCTTGTGGACCAGCAGCACGTGATGTCCCAGCTTGGCAAAGCGCCAATTGACTTTCGAAGGGTGGAAGTGTTGGTGTGGCCAATTCGGGCAAGTTGACTATCTCGGCCTCCAAAGCTCCCTGTCCTATTCTAGGACCATCTCTCACCACTCGCACATCATGGAGGCTGGAGTCCCCACCATCGGCGATGACCCCCCCAACACCGTCGGACTCATGGCCGGCGGCTGAGCCACCCATGGCCGAATCAGCGTCGGCGTGGGCCTTGATGCGCATTCTTTCACTTTCGGCATTGGGGCATGGAGGGGGCTTGTCCGGCGGTTGGTTATCACTTGCGGGTTGGCCGGAGCTCGCGGGGAAGATGACCGTTCGGGGTCCGGTTGGGGGTCCGGCATGTCCGGCCGTGGAGCAAAGACCGGCGTAGATGCGAGTGGACAAGCTCTTGTGAGGATCAGCCGGTTCGGGGGATTGGGGACAACCACCAAGGAGGGTGATGAAAGGTGAAGAACCGTCGGAGGAGGGAGTGGTGCGTGGCTGGGGTCGGCTAATGTCGTCGGGTGGCGAGGTGGTGGTTGGAGGTTGGCGGCGGAGGTCAAAGGTGGGACAATAGGGTGGAGTATTTTAGAGAGAAGGAGGAGCTTCTCTCAAAAGGTCCCGAAAACCTCTTTGTTCCACTCCTTTAGTGCTCTTTTAACTCTGGAATGTTTAATTTGGATGTTAAGAAGGCCGCCCGCCCCAGTGGGCTCTTCCCATGCATTCTTAACTACAGCCAAAAATCTCTCATGTCGGATCCACATGTTCTGGAACCTGAATGCCTTCCCCCCGATGGCAATGTCCGACATTTTGCATCGTGCTAGGACTGGTCCGTGGTCCGAGGCGATCCGTGGGAGGTTCGTTACTCGGGTGGCCTCGAAGACCCTAGTCCAAGCCTCATTAACAAGCACTGTATCCTGCCGTTCAAATAGACCGTTTTTTGCCCAAGTAAATTCCGCCCCATTGAACCCTGGGTCCACGAGTTGGCAATCCTCAATTGCCTCCGCAAAATCGACCATCTCGGCCTGCCGGTTGGTGTCGCTCCCAGTTCTATCCTGCTGGGATAGAATGGTGTTGAAGTCACCACCTATAATCCATGGTATTCCCTCGAGGGTTCTAGCGATCTCTCTCATCTTATCCCACAAAAGGTATCTCTCAGATCTTGTACATTTGGCGTACACGGCCGAGATAGCTAGAGGGCTGCGATGTGACTTGAGCCTCCCGTGAAAGATTTGTTCGGAGTACCAATCAACATCAAAAGTAGAGCCTTCTTCTGCAAACAACCAAATCTTGCCGCCTGTGTTCGAGCCGATGAAGGGCAGCCCCACGGCCTTGGAGAACCGGACCGGATCATGGGTTGTAAGTGGTTCCATTATTGCAAGAAATAACACATTATGACATTTAATCAATCTTTTCAATACGTGTTGGGTTGACGCATTTGCGATCCCCCTCACGTTCCAAATCATGATATTGTAAGATATGATTAAGAGATGGGGTACTTACCCGAAGGGGATGAAGGCCCTGCCTGACATTGGACGATTTGTTGCTCTTTGTTCTTTGCGTGGTCCTCGGCATCGCTTAGGTGAAGATTGCCTCTCCCCGTCTCGCACCCCACTTGCGCGTCCATGACCGAGCCTTCCGCATCCCCACAATTGTCAACATCAAATTCTCCTCTCTCCATGAGGGAGTAGTGTTGGTTAGTGCTCATATGGTTTTTCATCGCGAAGAATCCACGTCCCCTCGTCATGGAATGCCGCGCGCCCCCTATCGAGTTCCCGAGTGTAGACGGGTAAGCCACACGTTTCTCATTGGGGCCTCCCCTCCCCGCCTCCGAATGTTCATGCATTGGCGTCGGTGTCTCAAAGTGCGAATTTGGTGGTTCCCTTTGGTTCCCATCCCCGAGCTTTACCCACATATCGTATGTTCCGCTATGCATTTCACTCCCCTCGTGAGGTTCCCCCATTATGTCCGGTCCCTCCCAAATTGTTTCAACGGCACCTTCTCCAAGTGAGTTCTTGCTTGATCTATCACCCGCCTTTCATTTTTTCCTTCCTTGGCGTTTCCATTCATTTGAGTTAGGGGCGCTTGTCGCCATGTCTTGCTTTCCTTTCCCACCTTGGTCCGCGGGTTGTGGCTGATTTGGTGGGGCGGTGTGGTAGTTCCTCCTCGGTGGCCTTTCCCTCTTCCCCGTTACATAGCACACATCACTCCCATGACCAACATGCTTGCATTCTTGGCAATAAGATGGTATCTTGTCCCACCGCACTTGACGCACCGTTTCTCGACCACAAATATCAAGGATTATTTCTTCGGGAGGCGGTTTTGTGATGTCTATCTCAATGCAAATTCGAGCGAAGGATAGTCTAGACTTGGATGGGGGTACCAAGGAGCTTGCCGATGGCGAATAAGGCAGATTGATCAAAGAGGTGGATTGGGAGCCCGATTAGATTACACCAAATTGCTGCAATCGGGGACTCACAATATGCGTCGAAATCCGGGGACCATTTGAAAACCCTCATTGGGTGACGATCAATGAGCTATACGGGTGTTCCCTTTGGTCCTCAGAGAAGTCGTGCATAATCCGACAAATCCTCGCATTGAATAAGGATATGTTTAGCGTTAAAGTATTTCCAACTAAAACCACGCCGAAATTTAACACTTTCTAGGGATTTTTGAATTTGGAGTCCCGTTGGGATAGAATGAGAAAACGTACCCACAATGGCGTGCCCCATGCTTTCGGCCAGCTTTTGCGTTTCGGCCCCGGAGAAGTAGATGGTCGGGATGCCATTGGACACGGAGGCAAAGCCAATGTTATTAAGCTTTTCCGGCTCGAAGGCTTGAGGGCCCTTTGGGTCGTTAGATCCTTTAAGGAGGTCCGCCATCGACTTCGGCTTGCCGGGGTGGCCTGAGGGCGGCACGACCCCCCCCCCCCCCTTGTTGGGTGCCGATATTCGGACCCCATGGTGCGGCTATTTGTTTTGGGATGTCCATTGCCGTCGGCTGGGTCGATGCTCTCGAACTCACGCCCTCCCCCTCGGCTTCACAATGGTTGGCCATAGCCATGCTTAGGTTCATCTCGGCCAAGGGAGGGTTAACACTTGTACCGACGCTTTGTAGCAGTTGGTTTCCCCACTTCGTCCG
>NC_056043.1:17209725-17311523 GCF_004379255.2 Salvia splendens | reverse complement strand
GGGTTCGGTTTCCGGGGGCCCAGCGGTTAGAAGTGGTTGCGCGGCCAAGGCATCCATCATTTCGCCGAGTCCAAAGCGGCTAGGTGGATGAGCTCCGCCTCCTTTGTTAGCTTAGGGTTCTCAACTTCGATGGATTCACGTGAACTTTGGTTCGGAAAGGCACAAAAGCACTTTCGGAAGTTAGTTTTGTTCCTATAGCTGAATTGGGTAACTTGCCTTGCTGAAAAAGGAGTACATATTGGTTGTTTTGAGGGCTTCAACGGCTCCTTGTGGACCACCAGCACGTGATGTCCCAGCTTGGCACAAGCGCCAATTGACTTTCGAAGGGTGGAAGTGTTGGTGTGGCCAATTCGGGCAAGTTGACTATCTCGCCTCCAAAGCTCCTGTCCCATTCTAGGACCATCTCATCACACTCGCACATCATGGAGGCTGGAGTCCCACCATAGGCGATGACCCCCCAACACCGTCGGACTCATGGCGGCGGCTGAGCCACCCATGGCCGAATCAGCGTCGGCGTGGGCCTTGATGGCGCATTCTTTCACTTTCAGCGTTAGGGCATGGAGGGGGGCTTGTCCGGCGGGTTGGCTATCACTTGCGAGTTGGCCGGAGCTCGCGGGGAAGATGACCGTTTTGCACTTGAGATTTCCGGCGAAGGCGCCATCTTCGTCACCAAAAGAAAGTTTCTTTCGTAGTTGTTTATCCTCCGGGAGTGGGGAGAGGATGAAGCATTTCCGGCCATCTCCCTTCGAAGGAGGAGCGGAGTATTCTTGCGGGCCTTGTACTCGCCTTGCCTCCTTCACTTTCATGGCTTTAGTCGGAGGTTTGGGTAGCTCCTCCTCGGGGGACCGAAGGACCATTTGCTGGTCCGTGAGTTCGCGCGCTTCCTCGAAAGCAGGTTGGGGTCCGGCATGTCCGGCCGTGGAGCAAAGACCGGCGTAGATGCGAGTGGACAAGCTCTTGTGAGGATCAGCCGCGTTCGGGGGATAGGGGACAACCACCAAGGAGGGTGATGAACGGTGAAGAACCGTCGGAGGGAGGGAGTGGTGCGTGGCATGGGTCGGCAAATGTCGTCGGGTGGCGAGGTGGTGGTGGGAGGTTGGCGGCGGAGGTCAAAGGTGGGGCAATAGGGTGGAGTATTTTAGAGAGAAGGAGGAGCTTCTCTCAAAAGGTCCCGAAAACCTCTTTGTTCCACTCCTTTAGTGCTCTTTTAACTCTGGAATGTTTAATTTGGATGTTTAGAAGGCCGCCCGCACCAGTGGGCTCTTCCCATGCATTCTTAACTACAGCCAAAATCCCTCATGTCGGATCCACGTGTTCTAGAACCTGAATGCCTTCCCCCCGATGGCAATGTTCGACATTTTGCATCGTGCTAGGACTGGACTGTGGTCCGAGGTGATTCGGGGAGGTTCGTTACTCGGGTGGCCTCGAAGACCCTAGTCCAAGCTCATTAACAAGCACTTTATCCTGCCGTTCAAATAGACCATTTTTGGCCCAAGTAAATTCCGCCCCATCGAACCCTGGGTCCACGAGTCGGCAATCCTCAATTGCCTCTGCAAAATCGACCATCTCGGCCTGCCGGTTGGTTTCGCTCCCATTTCTGTCCCGGTGGGATAGAATGGTGTTGAAGTCACCACCTATAATCCATGGTATTCCCTCGAGGGTTCCAGCGATCTCTCTCATCTTATCCACAAAAGGTATCTCTCAGATCTTGTGCATTTGGCGTACACGGCCGAGATAGCTAGAGGGCTAGCAATGCGATGTGACTTGAGCCTCCGTGAAAGATTTGTTCGGAGTCCCAATCAATATCAAAAGTAGAGCCTTCTTCCGCAAACAACCAAATCTTGCCGCTTGTGTTCGAGCCGATGAAGGGCAGCCCCACGGCCTTGGGAACCGGACCGGATCAGGGGTTGTAAGCGGTTCCATTATTGCAAGAAATAACACATTATGACATTTAATCAGTCTTTTCAATACTTGTTGGGTTGACGCATTTGCGATCCCCTCACGTTCCAAAACATGATGTTGTAAGATATCATTAAGAGATGGGGTAATTACCCGAAGGGGATGAAGGCCCTGCCTGACTTTGGATAATTTGTTGCTCTTTGTTCTTTGCGTGATCCTCGGCATCGCTTAGGTGAAGATTGCCTCCCCCCGTCTCGCACCCCACTTGCGCGTCCATGACCGAGCCTTCCGCATCCCCACAATTGTCAACATCAAATTCTCCACTCTCCATGAGGGAGTAGTGTTGGTTAGTGCTCATATGGTTTTTCATCGCGAAGAATCCACGTCCCCTCGTCATGGAATGCCGCGCGCCCCCTCTCGAGTTCCCGCGTGTAGACGGGTAAGCCACACGTTTCTCATTGGGGTCTCCCCTCCCCACCTCTGAATGTTCATGCATTGGCGTCGGTGTCTCAAAGTGCGAATATGGTGGTTCCCTTTGGTTCCCATCCCCGAGCTTTACCCCCATATCGTATGTTCCGCTATGCATTTCACTCCCTCGTGAGGTTCCCCCATTATGTCCGGTCCCTCCCAAATTGTTTCAACAGCACCTTCTCCAAGTGAGTTGTTGCTTGATCTATCACCCGCCTTTCCTTTTTTCCTTCCTTGGCGTTTCCATTCATTTGAGTTAGGGGCGCTTGTCGCCATGTCTTGCTTTCCATTCCCACCTTGGTCCGCGGGTTGTGGCTGATTTGGTGGAGCGGTGTGGTAGTTCCTCCTCAGTGGCCTTTCCCTCTTCCCCGTTGCATAGCACGCATCACTCGCATGACCAACATGCTTGCATTCTTGGCAATAAGATGGTATCTTGTCCCACCGCACTTGCTGCACCGTTTCTCGACCACAAATATCAAGGATTATTTCTTCGGGAGGCGGTTTGTGATGTCTATCTCAATGCAATTTGAGCGAAGGATAGTCTAGACTTGTTGGCCGTGGCTCGGTCGACTTGGATGGGGGTACCAAGGAGCTTGCCGATGGCGAATAAGGCGGATTGATCAAAGAGGTGGATTGGGAGCCCGATTATATTACACCAATTTGCTGCAATCGGGGACTCACAATATGCTTCGAAATCTGGGGACCATTTGAAAACCCTCATTGGGTGACGATCAATGAGCCATACGGGTGTTCCCTTTGGTCCTCTGAGAAGTCGTGCATAATCCGACAAATCCTCGCATTGAATAAGGATATGTTTAGCGTTAAAGTATTTCCAACTAAAACCACGCCAAAATTTAACACTTTCTAGGGCTTTTTGAATTTGGAGTCCCGTTGGGATGAGAAGGAGAAAACTTACCCACAATGGCGTGCCCCATGCTTTCGGCCAGCTTTTGCGTTTCTGCCCCGGAGAAGTAGATGGTCGGGATACCATTGGACACGGAAGCAAAAGCCAATGTTATTAAGCTTTTCCGGCTCGAAGGCTTGATGGCCGTTTGGGTCGTTGGATCCTTTAAGGAGGTCCGCCATCGACTTCGGCTTGCCGGGGTAGCCCGAGGGTGGCACCCCCCCCCCCTTGTTGGGTGCCGATATTCGGACCCCATGGTGCGGCTGTTTGTTTTGGGATGTCCATTGCCGTCGGCTGGGTCGATGCTCTCGAACTCACGCCCTCCCCCTCGGCTTCACAATGGTTGGCCATAGCCATGCTTAGGTTCACCTCAGCCAAGGGAGGGTTAACACTTGTGCCGGCGCTTTGTAGCGGTTGGTTTCCCCACTTCGTCCGAACCCAAGTTGAGCGTCCCTTGGGTGTGACTTTCCGGCTTCAAAGGTGTATCGTATTTTGAGTGTCCTACCTTTTCCAAGGGGGGGAAAATCCTCATACAATGGGCTGTGTGTCGCCGCACTCGAAGGCATTGCTGGTTCAATTCTCGGCTGGCGAGTATTGTATGGCTCCGGTGCCATGGGTTAGGTTTCTGGCGGCCCAGCGGTTAGAAGTGGTTGCGCGGCCAAGGCATCCATCATTTCCGCCGAGTCCAAACCGGCTAGGTGGATGAGCTCCGCCTCCTTTGGTAGCTTAGGGTTCTCAACTTCGATGGGTTCACGTGAACCTTTGGTGCGGAAAGGCACAAAAGCACTTTCGGAAGTTAGTTTTGTCCCTATAGCTGAATTGGGTAACTTGCCTTGCTGCAAAAAGGATGTCATATTTGGTTGTTTTGAGGCTTCAACAGCTCCTTGTGGACCAGCAGCACGTGATGTCCCAGCTTGGCAAGGCGCCAATTGACTTTCGAAGGGTGGAAGTGTTGGTGTGGCCAATTCGGGCAAGTTGACTATCTCGGCCTCCAAAGCTCCCTGTCCCATTCTAGGACCATCTCTCACCACTCTCACATCATGGAGGCTGGAGTCCCCACCATCGGCGATGACCCCCCCAACACCGTCGGACTCATGGCCGGCGGCTGAACCACCCATGGACGAATCAGCGTCGGCGTGGGCCTTAATGCACATTCTTTCACTTTCAGCGTTGGGGCATGGAGGGGCTTGTCCGGCGGTTGGCTATCACTTGCGAGTTGGCCAGAGCTCGCGGGGAAGATGACCGTTTTGCAATTGAGATTTCCGGCGAAGGCGCCATCTTCGTCACCAAAGAAAGTTTCTTTCGTAGTTGTTTATCCTCCGGGAGTGGGGAGAGGATGAAGCGTTTCCGGCCATCTCCCTTCGAAGGAGGAGCCGGAGTATTCTTGCGGGCCTTGTACCTCGCCTTGCTCTCTTTCACTTTCATGGCTTTAGTCGGAGGTTTGAGTAGCTCCTCCTCGGGGGACCGAAAGACCATTTGCTGGTCCGTGAGTTCGCGCGCTTCCTCGAAAGCAGGTTCAGGGTCCGGTTGGGGGTCTGGCATGTCCGGCCGTGGAGCAAAGACCGGCGTAGATTCGAGTGGACAAGCTCTTGTCAGGATCAGCCGGTTCGGGGGATTGGGGAGTGGTGCGTGGCATGGGTCGGCTAATGTCGTCGGGTGGCGAGGTGGTGGTGGGAGGTTGGCGGCGGAGGTCAAAGGTGGGGCAATAGGGTGGAGTATTTTAGAGAGAAGGAGGAGCTTCTCTCAAAAGGTCCCGAAAACCTCTTTGTTCCACTCCTTTAGTGCTCTTTTAACTCTGGAATGTTTAATTTGGATGTTTAGAAGCCGCCCGCCCCAGTGGGCTCTTCCCATGCATTCTTAACTACAGCCAAAAATCCCTCATGTCGGATCCACGTGTTCTGGAACCTGAATGCCTTCCCCCCGATGGCAATGTTCGACATTTTGCATCGTGCTAAGACTGGTCTGTGGTCCGAGGTGATTCGTGGGAGGTTCGTTACTCGGGTGGCCTCGAAGACCCTAGTCCAAGCCTCATTAACAAGCACTCTATCCTGCCGTTCAAATAGACCGTTTTTGGCCCAAGTAAATTCTGCCCCATCGAACCCTGGGTCCACGAGTCGGCAATCCTCAATTGCCTCTGCAAAATCGACCATCTCGGCCTACCGGTTGGTGTCGCTCCCAGTTCTATCCCGGTGGGATAGAATGGTGTTGAAGTCACCACCTATAATCCATGGTATTCCCTCGAGGGTTCCAGCGATCTCTCTCATCTTATCCCACAAAAGGTATCTCTCAGATCTTGTGCATTTGGCGTACACGGCCGAGATAGCTAGAGGGCTAGCAATGCGATGTGACTTGAGCCTCCCGTGAAAGATTTGTTCGGAGTCCCAATCAATATCAAAAGTAGAGCTTTATTCCGCAAACAACCAAATCTTGCCGCTTGTGTTCGAGCCGATGAAGGGCAGCCCCACAGCCTTGGAGAACCGGACCGGATCAGGGGTTGTAAGCGGTTCCATTATTGCATGAAATAACACATTATGACATTTAATCAATCTTTTCAATACGTGTTGGGTTGACGCATTTGCGATCCCACTCACGTTCCAAAACATGATGTTGTAAGATATCATTAAGAGATGGGGTAATTACCCGAAGGGGATGAAGGCCCTGCCTGACATTGGATGATTTGTTGCTCTTTGTTCTTTGCGTGATCCTCGGCATCGCTTAGGTGAAGATTGCCTCCCCCGTCCGCACCCCACTTGCGCGTCCATGACCGAGCCTTCCGCATCCCCACAATAGTCAACATCAAATTCCCACTCTCCATGTGGGAGTAGTGTTGGTTAGTGCTCATATGGTTTTTCATCGCGAAGAATCCACGTCCCGTCGTCATGGAATTCCGCGCGCCCCCTCTCGAGTTCCCACGTGTAGACGGGTAAGCCACACGTTTCTCATTGGGGCCTCCCTCCCCGCCTCCGAATGTTCATGCATTGGCGTCGGTGTCTCAAAGTGCGAATATGGTGGTTCCCTTTGGTTCCCATCCCCGAGCTTTACCCCCATATCGTATGTTCCGCTATGCATTTCACTCCCCTCGTGAGGTTCCCCCATTATGTCCGGTCCCTCCCAAATTGTTTCAACGGCACCTTCTCCATGTGAGTTGTTGCTTGATCTATCACCCGCCTTTCCTTTTTTCCTTCCTTGGCGTTTCCATTCATTTGAGTTAGGGGCGCTTGTCGCCATGTCTTGCTTTCTTTCCCACCTTGGTCCGCGGGTTGTGGCTGATTTGGTGGGGCGTGTGGTGGTAGTTACTCCTCAGTGGCCTTTCCCTCCTCCCCGTTGCATAGCACGCATCACTCGCATGACCAACATGCTTGCATTCTTAAGAACTTAATCCTTTTCTAGAGAGAGACGCTCCCCCTTCTCTCTAGCAATTCCCCCACCTTGATCCTTTTCGCCGTCCACCCACGACCCGCCGCGACTCCCTCACGCCGACCACCACACCTCACCCCCCCACAACCCGCCGAGACCTTTTCCACGCCGGTCGTGTCACCATCCCTCCTCAACTCCACCGTCTCCCCACCTTGGTTCGGCGCTGCGGTCACACCCTCGGCTGGCCATGCCGGACCCCCCCACGAACCCAACCCCGGCCCCACCAGACCCCCGAGGAGGCTAGGTCCATCCCGGAACCAATTTATGATTTTTCACTCATGCGATGACCCAACACCAAAGGTCTCGGCCAAAGATTTGAAAATGCAAAGCAAGAAGAATAGGATGATGGCTAGGAAGAGCACGCCGGCACCTCTCACAAAAGGTCATGGCCGGAAAAGGTTCGTACCTTCTCCACTCCCGGAGGACAAACAACTTAGGAAGAAGCTCGACTTTGGAGAAGAGGAGTCCTCCGAGCCCGAATCATCCGTCCCAAGCCCCGACCTTGATAGCCTTAACTCTAAGGTAAATCTTTTTCCGGCTTGCTCCATTGATAGCAAGGAAGCACTTGGCCTAGGAGCCCTTCCTAAAGCCCCCACATCCGAGGATGGGGTCCAAATGGAAGTGGTGGTTCACGGAGATGCACCGGCGGCGGAGGTGGCGCCACCCTTCGACCATGGACCCGTCATGAGCGAGATGACCGTTGGAGGGGATGATGTCGGACCCCTAAACGTATCCCAAGAGGATTTGACCGTAGCATGTGTGCCAAAAAGTACATTGGGGAGTGAGATAGTCAACTTGCCCGAATTGGGCATGGGAACAAATCACCTTTCGGAAAGTGCTTTTGGCCCCTTACCAAAACCGGAAGTCACATGTGGAGCCTTGGTCACCCCTACCAATGCAGCAAATGAATACAAAAAAGAGTGATATCCTCCAAATCATTCACCTGGCCGCGGTGGAGATGCTTGATGCGGCGGGGGCGCAGCCCCTCCTCGCCGAACCCTCACCGGCCACGGACTACACGGCGAAGGTCACCCTTCTCCCAGACCGGAGAGGAACAAAGATATTGAACCATGCACGCCCTCTCATTGAGCATGGCCCTTCCCTTGAAGATTTCCCCACCTCTCGAAAAGGGAAGGACCCGGAAAATCCGAGCATCATTCGAAGCCGGCTCGGCGTTAGTGAGTACGGGATGGCCGAGGACCAATGCAATCCGCAAACCCCCCTCGAGACACTGTCCGCGCCTTCGGCCTCGGACACGCATGCGATGGACCCGACGCCGACCGAGATGGACATAGAAATGCCGCGGCCTCCTTACGCACCCAGGGTCGAGAGGGACTAGTGTGATGATCCGCGAACCGACCCAAACGGTGTGGCTAAATCAAAAGATAAGCCGACAACAACCCTTTAGGAGGCAATACCGAGCCGGGCGTGAGGAACCCCACCAAGCCAAAATCCATGGCCGACATGGTGCGGGGGCCATCGGCGGTTTGAAGGCCCGCAAGTCTTTGTCCCGGAGAACATCCAAAATATCGGCTTTGCTTCCACGTCAACGGAGTGCCATCCATTTACTTCTCCGGGTCAGAAATCCAAAGGTTGGCCTCGTCCCTCGGCCATGCTATTGTAGGTAAGTTCTCGCACTCAATCCCGGCTTCCTATCAAATCCAAAAGGCTCTAGACAACATTAAGTTTTTGCCGTGGCTATACTTGGAAATATATTAACGCCAAACATATTCTTGTTCAATTTGAGGACATGACGGACTATGCTTCGGCTCCTAAGTGGACCCAAAGGGACACCGGTGTGGTTCATTGATCGGCATCCGATGAGAGTTTTCAAATGGTCTCCGGAATTTGACGCCTATTGTGAATCTCCAATTGCGGCTATATGGTGCAACCTAATTGGACTCCCGATCCACCTATTTGATCAATCGGCCCTCTATGCCATTGGGAAACTCCTTGGTAACCCGATCCAAGTAGATAGAGCGACGGCCAACAAATCAAGACTCTCCTTTGCGCGGCTATGCATTGAGATCGACATTACAAAGCCGCCACCCGACGAGATCATCCTTGACATTTGTGGGCGTCCTTTGGTGCAGCAAGTAAAGTGGGATAAGATCCCGTCCTACTGTGGAGAATGCAAACATGTCGGTCACAAGAGTGAAGTTTGTTACGCTTCCGGGAAGGCGGATCGACCTCCAAACGAAATTACAACTTAGCAACACCAAACAACCACAACACGGAGGAATAGGAGCTAAGAAGAACAATACTGATCCGAGGCACACCGATAATAACATGGAATGGAAACAACAAGGGAAACACAAGGGAAAGGAAGGCAACATCCGGATGAACCCGAGAGCCAATATGTACTCGGGGGCGGAGTGGTCGGGGCCGGACTTTTTGGGTGATATGCAAGGTGCCGGGAGTAAGGACATGATCATCATCCATGATGAGCATACCACCTCTTCACCTAAAGGGGTTGCTCGCTAAATTCCCCTCTTTTGGAAATGGGCGCGGGGGTACGCCAAGAGGAGCGGATATGGCGCGGCGAGATGTGAACCCGACTTCGGGGGCCCTTGTGCAACCGAAGGCTTCTTTAAACCCTTCGACCTAGAGAAAACCGAGGCACAAGGGCCATCAAGTCACTTGAGTACTAACCGATATTTCACCCTCATGGCTCAAGAGAACTTCGTGGAGAATGATATGGAAGACGAGGAAAACTGGGATGATACCATCTCCCATAATGAAATCGATGAGGGCGCCAATCCCGCCTTTTTGGAGGCCGCGGCATCTCATGGGGAGAAGGACCTTCAAATCATTGAATTCCAAGGAGGGGGGGTCAATCCCGCCGGGTACGAACTCCTCTTGTTAATCATGTCGTTAAATTTTCTATTTTGGAACGTTAGGGGAATCGCGAATGCGTCAACCCAAACGTCCTAAAAAGACTAATTAAATCTCATAATATTTGTTTTCTTGCAATAATGGAGCCGCTTACCTCCCCTAATCCGGACAAATTCTCGAAAGTGTTGGGGCTGTCCTACAAGGGGACGAACACCAATGGGAAAATTTGGATTTTTGTGGAGGAAGGGATGGATTTTGTTGTGATGGATGACACGGACCAGCTGCTACATGGGAGGCTCACTTGTCCTCGGATCTCAACCCCTATTATGATCTCGGCCGTGTATGCTAAATGCACGAGAGGAGAGCGGCATGCCCTTTGGGAAAAGATGAGAGATATTGCCCAAGTTTCGGAGGGAATATCGTGGTTCATTGGAGGGGACTTCAACACAATCCTCTCCACTCGAGATAGGACGGGAAGCGACACAAATCGTCAGGCCGAAATGGTGGATTTCGCCGAGGCCATTGAGGATTGCAGACTAATGGACCCAGGCTATGATGGGGCTGAATTCACCTGGGCAAAGAACGGCCTCATGGAAAGGCTGGATAGGGTGTTGATTAGTGAGATGACGCCCCAATTGTTTGATGCAATAAGAGTCACTAACCTACCCCGTATTGCTTCGGACCACGGGCCTCTCCTCGTCAGATGCAGGCTACCTAATGCCCACGGGGGTGGTAGAGCCTTCCGGTTCCAAAACATGTGGGTCCGGCATGAGGGTTTTGGTGAGTTGGTGCAAGAAGATTGGATGGCTCCCACGGAGGCTGTGGGCCTCCTCAATTTGAAGATCAAGCTGGCTAGGATCAAACAAACGCTTAAAAGATGGAACAAGGAGGTTTTTGGGAATATACACGCCAGCCTCAAAACTTGTGAAGAGAACATTGCGCTGGCTCAATCGGAGTTTGAAGGTGACCCCTCGGCCCGGAATAGAACAGGGGTCAACAAACAAATTGCTGAGTACATCCTTCTCCTTAAGATGGAGGAAGATTTTTGGCGTCAGAAGGCGGCCCTCCGTTGGTTGGAAGAAGGGGATAAAAACACTAGATTTTACCAAAGTTGGGTGAAGCAGAAGAGGATTCGGCTACGTATCCACAAGATTAACGCTAATGGGCGTGAACTTACGGATAACACGGCCATCAAAGAATCGGCGGTTGAGTTCTTTCAAAACCTCCTAGCCCCAAGCTACCCGGAGCTTGTGGATCCGGACCTCAGCCTCTTACATCCACTCCCTCCCTCGGAGCAGTTGGCGGGCCTCCCCAAACCCCCGGATGCGGATGAGGTGAAACGAGCTGTCTTCGATATCTCGGCCAATAGCGCGCCCGGCCCGGATGGCTTTCTCGGCATTGTTCTTCCAAGCTTGTTGGGGCATTGTGGGGCCAGACGTGGTGGAAGCGGTTAGGCAATTTTTTGGTGGGGCTTTCCTCCCCCGCAGCTTCACGGCCACGAGTATCGTACTCATCCCCAAGAAGCCTTTACCCGAGACTTGGGGAGACTATAGGCCCATTAGCTTGTGTAACGTGATCAACAAGGTGATTACTAAAGTCCTCACGAGGCGCCTTGCCCCATTCCTTCCAAGTGTTGTTGCACCGAATCAAAGCGGGTTTGTCAAAGGGAGGCTCCTCAATGACAATGTACTCCTTGCACAGGAGATGTTCCATGAGCTCCATAGAAGTACACCAGCCCCTAATGTTGCTATCAAGATTGACATGGCTAAGGCCTATGATAGGGTTCAATGGCCGTTCCTCCTAAAAGTCCTCAAGCAAATGGGCTTCCCCGAACCTTGGGTGGCGCTCATAGAAAGGTGCATCGGGACATGCTGGTTCTCGATCCTTATCAACGGGGCCCCTACGGGCTTTTTCAAATCCACTCGTGGCCTTAGACAAGGGGACCCCATTTCCCCCGCCCTCTTCGTCCTTGCTGCGGACTATCTCTCGAGATCACTAGATAAACTTATCCTCGGAGACAAAGAGATGACATACAAAGCAACCCGAGGCAGCATGGAGATCAGCCACCTCGCCTATGCGGACGACATCATCATCTTCACGCAAGCAGCCGTAAACCCCCTCCGGAGGCTACGTGCATGTCTTGAGCATTATGCCGAGGTGTACGGACAACAAATCAACCTCGGCAAGAGCAATTTCTACATCTCCGAGGCGCATGAAGGCTGGTCAAACATAATTCAAAGTGAAGGAGGTTTTCTCACGAGGTACGTTCCCCTTCCTTTACCTTGGTGTCCCTATTTACCGGGGGGTGAAGCGCACGGATATGTTCATGTTTCTTCGAGAGAAAATCTCGGCTAGGATATCTGGATGGGCTCACCGACACCTTTCCTTTGGGGGGAGACTAACCTTGATAAAAAGCACACTTGAGGCGATTCCCTTACATATTTTTCAAGCGATCGAGCCAACCGGCGGAGCCCTCAAGCAATTAGATCAACAAGTGGCTCGCTTCTTTTGGGGGGTCGAGTAATGAGAAGAAAAGGACGCACTGGATAGGATGGGATCAGGTTTGCCTACCCACGGCCGAAGGGGGCTTGGGCATTCGGAAGATCAAGGAGGTCTTACGTGCCTTTAATATTAAATTATGGTGGAGATTCCGGGCACAAAACTCCCTTTGGGCTACGTACATGATGACTAAATATTGCCTTAAGGCGTCCCCACTCACAGCTAGAGCCTCGGGGAGGTGTAGCCCTACTTGGAAGAGGCTTTTGAAGGCTCGGGCACAGGCGCAACCGTACATTCGTTGGGTGGTGCGAGAAGGTAAGATATCATTTTGGGATGACCTATGGCTAGGAGAGGTTCCTTTGAGGGAACTTTGTCTTGATGATAGGGGAGGCCCTCTTGTCCATGTTGCTGATTACATTATCAATGGATCTTGGAATGAAGCCAAGTTGCGGATTCTACAAGCGCAAGCCGGCCTTACACAACACATCGTCCGGAAGATCCTTGACACGCCAATCATCCCGGAGGGGCCGGATGTGCCGAGATGGAGGCTTTCACACAATGGGGAGTTCTCACTAGCATCAACTTGGGAGACCATCCGAACTCAAAGACCTATCATCCAAGGCCTTGATGACTTATGGAAAGCAGGCCTCACGTCTTCTATTGTTATCTTCATTTGGAGACTCCTATCCAACCGAATACCAGTGGATACGAAGCTACAGTGGAGAAGAATGGAAATGGCATCTAAGTGCCAATGCTGCCCTCATAGACCGGGCATCGAATCACTGCAGCATCTCTTCATCCAAGGGGCTGGCGCCCGAGGTGTGTGGAGGGAGTTTGACTCCTGGTTCGAGGGATCTTCACCACCTCTCTGGATCAATGACACCATCCCAGAGAGGCTCGAAGTTTGGGCACGGAGAGTCCAACAACCCGGTAAGAAAACACCTCAGCCGGGCGATGCCGTACCTTATTCTTTGGTTCATTTGGGCTGAGCGAAACAGGAGTCGTCATCAATCGGTGCAATTTAAGCCTTTCAATGTGGTATGGCAAGTGCAAATGTTCCTTAGAAATAGCATGGCCAATGGATCCTACAAACCGAAGCATTGGAAAGGAGTCCGCCTCAAGATCAACGTCCCGAGTCAGGCCGAGCCACGAAGGACCAGGCCCCTCGCGATGGTGGTCAAATGGAACCCGCCGGATGAACCGTGGATCAAACTCAACACTGACGGAGCATACATGGAGGCAACGGATAAAGCCGGGGGGGGAGGTCTTGTTCGTGACCACGAGGGCAACATGCTTGCAACCTTTACCTCCCCACTCGAGGCTCACTCAGCCCTCGAAGCGGAGCTTCTGGCCCATCCAATTCGGGTTGACGCTCGCCGCAGAATTCAGAAGGCCTATATGGGTTGAGTCGGATGCACAACAAGCGGTTAAGCTCCTAAATGGCACGCACTGGGGACCGGCCCATATTAGTCGGGTGATGGCACGACTAGCAATCCTCAAGCGCCAACAAGACACCCGTATCACCTTCATCCACCGGGAAGGGAATAGAGCAGGAGATCTCCTCGCCAAAATGGGATTAGAAAGAAATGACTACTGGCGTATGAATGCCCTCACGGCACCAAGGCACCTCACAGCGATGATTAGGATGGATGCAATGGGTATCCCGAACATTCGGGTCCATAATGAAGAGGAAGAATAGGCTCGAGTTTTGGTGGAAAGGGGGTATAGTCTTTCTTTTTTGTTGAATTGTATTTTACCTTTTGAAAGGGAGTATGATGTGGTCCGGGCTTGTGGAACCGGACCGCATACTACTCCTAATTTTCGTGTAGGCACACCACTTTCGGGTGTGGCCACGTTTTGTATTCAACCACTTTTGAAATATAGGGATGAGGGACCCACGAACCCTCCACCGTGAAGGTGTTTGATTAAAAAAAAAAAAAAAAAAAAAAAAACATGCTTGCATTCTTGGCAATAAGATGGTATCTTGTCCCACCGCACTTGCTGCACCGTTTCTCGACCACAAATATCAAGGATTATTTCTTCGGGAGGCGGTTTTGTGATGTCTATCTCAATGCAAATTCAAGCGAAGGATAGTCTAGACTTGTTGGCCGTGGCTCGGTCGACTTGGATGGGGGTACCAAGGAGCTTGCCGATGGCGAATAAGGCGGATTGATCAAAGAGGTGGATTGGGAGCCCGATTATATTACACCAAATTGCTGCAATCGGGGACTCACAATATGCTTCGAAATCTGGGGACCATTTGAAAACCCTCATTGGGTGACGATCAATGAGCCATACGGGTGTTCCCTTTGGTCCTCCGAGAAGTCGTGCATAATCCGACAAATCCTCGCATTGAATAAGGATATGTTTAGCGTTAAAGTATTTCCAACTAAAACCACGCCGAAATTTAACACTTTCTAGGGCTTTTTGAATTGGAGTCCCGTTGGGATAGAATGAGAAAACTTACCCACAATGGCGTGCCCCATGCTTTCGGCCAGCTTTTGCGTTTCTGCCCCGGAGAAGTAGATGGTCGGGATGCCATTGGACACGGAGGCAAAGCCAATGTTATTAAGCTTTTCCGGCTCGAAGGCTTGATGGCCATTTGGGTCGTTGGATCCTTTAAGGAGGTCCGCCATCGACTTCGGCTTGCCGGGGTAGCCCGAGGGCGGCACCCCCCCCCCCCCTTGTTGGGTGCCAATATTCGGACCCCATGGTGCGGCTGTTTGTTTTGGGATGTCCATTGCCGTCGGCTGGGTCGATGCTCTCGAACTCACGCCCTCCCCCTCGGCTTCACAATGGTTGGCCATAGCCATGCTTAGGTTCACCTCGGCCAAGGGAGGGTTAACACTTGTGCCGGCGCTTTGTAGCGGTTGGTTTCCCCACTTCGTCCGAACCCCAAGTTGAGCGTCCCTTGGGTGTGACTTTCCGGCTTCAAAGGTGTATCGTATTTTGAGTGTCCTACCTTTTCCAAGGGGGGGAAAATCCTCATACGATGGGTTGTGTGTCGCCGCACTCGAAGGCATTGCTGGTTCAATTCTCGGCTGGCGAGTATTGTATGGCTCCGGTGCCATGGGTTAGGTTTCCGGGGGCCCAGCGGTTAGAAGTGGTTGCGCGGCCAAGGCATCCATCATTTCCGCCGAGTCCAAACCGGCTAGGTGGATGAGCTCCGCCTCCTTTGGTAGCTTAGGGTTCTCAACTTCGATGGGTTCATGTGAACCTTTGGTGCGGAAAGGCACAAAAGCACTTTCGGAAGTTAGTTTTGTCCCTATAGCTGAATTGGGTAACTTGCCTTGCTGCAAAAAGGATGTCATATTTGGTTGTTTTGAGGCTTCAACAGCTCCTTGTGGACCAGCAGCACGTGATGTCCCAGCTTGGCAAGGCGCCAATTGACTTTCGAAGGGTGGAAGTGTTGGTGTGGCCAATTCGGGCAAGTTGACTATCTCGGCCTCCAAAGCTCCCTGTCCCATTCTAGGACCATCTCTCACCACTCTCACATCATGGAGGCTGGAGTCCCCACCATCGGCGATGACCCCCCCAACACCGTCGGACTCATGGCCGGCGGCTGAACCACCCATGGACGAATTAGCGTCGGCGTGGGCCTTAATGCGCATTCTTTCACTTTCAGCGTTGGGGCATGGAGGGGCTTGTCCGGCGGTTGGCTATCACTTGCGAGTTGGCCAGAGCTCGCGGGGAAGATGACCGTTTTGCAATTGAGATTTCCGGCGAAGGCGCCATCTTCGTCACCAAAAGAAAGTTTCTTTCGTAGTTTTTTATCCTCCGGGAGTGGGGAGAGGATGAAGCGTTTCCGGCCATCTCCCTTCGAAGGAGGAGCCGGAGTATTCTTGCGGGCCTTGTACCTCGCCTTGCTCTCTTTCACTTTCATGGCTTTAGTCGGAGGTTTGGGTAGCTCCTCCTCGGGGGACCGAAAGACCATTTGCTGGTCCGTGAGTTTGCGCGCTTCCTCGAAAGTAGGTTCGGGGTCCGGTTGGGGGTCTGGCATGTCCGGCCGTGGAGCAAAGACCGGCGTAGATGCGAGTGGACAAGCTCTTGTGAGGATCAGCCGGTTCGGGGGATTGGGGAGTGGTGCGTGGCATGGGTCGGCTAATGTCGTCGGTGGTGGTGGGAGGTTGGCGGCGGAGGTCAAAGGTGGGGCAATAGGGTGGAGTATTTTAGAGAGAAGGAGGAGCTTCTCTCAAAAGGTCCCGAAAACCTCTTTGTTCCACTCCTTTAGTGCTCTTTTAACTCTGGAATGTTTAATTTGGATGTTTAGAAGGCCGCCCGCCCCAGTGGGCTCTTCCCTTGCATTCTTAACTACAGCCAAAAATCCCTCATGTCGGATCCACGTGTTCTGGAACCTGAATGCCTTCCCCCCGATGGCAATGTTCGACATTTTGCATCGTGCTAGGACTGGTCTGTGGTCCGAGGTGATTCGTGGGAGGTTCGTTACTCGGGTGGCCTCGAAGACCCTAGTCCAAGCCTCATTAACAAGCACTCTATCCTGCCGTTCAAATAGACCGTTTTTGGCCCAAGTAAATTCCGCCCCATCGAACCCTGGGTCCACGAGTCGGCAATCCTCAATTGCCTCCGCAAAATCGACCATCTCGGCCTGCCGGTTAGTGTCGCTCCCAGTTCTGTCCCGGTGGGATAGAAAGGTGTTGAAGTCACCACCTATAATCCATGGTATTCCCTCGAGGGTTCCAGCGATCTCTCTCATCCTATCCCACAAAAGGTATCTCTCAGATCTTGTGCATTTGGCGTACACGGCCGAGATAGCTAGAGGGCTAGCAATGCGATGTGACTTGAGCCTCCCGTGAAAGATTTGTTCGGAGTCCCAATCAATATCAAAAGTAGAGCTTTATTCCGCAAACAACCAAATCTTGCCGCTTGTGTTCGAGCCGATGAAGGGCAGCCCCACGGCCTTGGAGAACCGGACCGGATCAGGGGTTGTAAGCGGTTCCATTATTGCAAGAAATAACACATTATGACATTTAATCAATCTTTTCAATAAGTGTTGGGTTGACGCATTTGCGATCCCCCTCACGTTGCAAAACATGATATTGTAAGATATCATTAAGAGATGGGGTTCTTACCCGAAGGGGATGAAGGCCTGCCTGACATTGGATGATTTGTTGCTCTTAGTTCTTTGCGTGATCCTCGGCATCGCTTAGGTGAAGATTGCCTCCCCCCGTCTCGCACCCCACTTGCGCGTCCATGACCGAGCCTTCCGCAATCCCACAATTGTCAACATCAAATTCTCCACTCTCCATGAGGGAGTAGTGTTGGTTAGTGCTCATATGGTTTTTCATCGCGAAGAATCCACGTCCCCTCGTCATGGAACGTCGCGCGCCCCCGTTCGAGTTCCCGCGTGTAGACGGGTAAGCCACACGTTTCTCATTGGGGCCTCCCCTCCCCGCCTCCGAATGTTCATGCATTAGCGTCGGTGTCTGAAAGTTCAAATATGGTGGTTCCCTTTGGTTCCCATCCCCGAGCGTTACCCGCATATCGTATGTTCCGCTATGCATTTCACTCCCCTCGTGAGGTTCCCCCATTATGTCCGGTCCCTCCCAAATTGTTTCAACGGCACCTTCTCCAAGTGAGTTGTTGCTTGATCTATCACCCGCCTTTCCTTTTTTCCTTCCTTGGCATTTCCATTCATTTGAGTTAGGGGCACTTGTCGCCATGTCTTGCTTTCCTTTCCCTCCTTGGTCCGCGGGTTGTGGCTGATTTGGTGGGGCGGTGTGGTAGTTCCTCCTCGGTGGCCTTTCCCTCTTCCCCGTTGCATAGCACGCATCACTCGCATGACCAACATGCTTGCATTCTTGGCAATAAGATGGTATCTTGTCCCACCGCACTTGCTGCATCGTTTCTCGACCACATATATCAAGGATTATTTCTCGACCCCCCCCCCCCTTGTTGGGTGCCGATATTCGGACCCCATGGTGCGGCTGTTTGTTTTGGGATGTCCATTGCCGTCGGCTGGGTCGATGCTCTCGAACTCACGCCCTCCCCCTCGGCTTCACAATGGTTGGCCATAGCCATGCTTAGGTTCACCTCGGCCAAGGGAGGGTTTTTTTTTTTTTTTTTCTTCAAACACACCCCAAAGGGCGGAGGGTTGAGGCGGACCCACACCTGTGCATTACTAAACCCATTGATTACAAACAAACATACACCGAGTCGCCCAAAAGTGACGACTCGCCAAGGCATGACAAATTAGAGTACAACGCGGGCCTCCCTAACAACTAGAGGTGGTCATCTATATACTCTCAAAATCAAATTACCATTTGATACAACCTTTGTATCCCCAACACTTCAATCCATCACCTAGCTAAGGCCCGCAATAGGGATACCTCCGCTAGGCACATGCTCTCCTGGATCAAGGTCCTCGATGTGGCCCTCGATCACCCGGTTGGGGCGCCCACATGCTACACTCATGGAGCTAAAGCTCGCGTCATTCGCACCCGATGAGACACTCCCAAATGTCACCGTAACAACATTCTCCTTCAAATGCCAATCATCCACGTGTGGAGCCTTGGTGTGCATATCGCCCTCATGCACTTTTCCTTTCCTCCTCCTCGACACCAATTGGAAGCCATCCTCATCCACATTTGGGTGACTCCTACTAGCCACTCTTGACTTCGACGATCCCGCACCCAATGTACCCTCGATGTGCTCCGCGTGGTTGTTACAATCTTTGGACTTCTCCAACTGTCCAATGGACGATGGAGTGCCATTTGCCTTTGGGCGCCACTCACGGTGGATGATCTTGGCGGCATGGCTTGAAAGGTTCTCCTTGTATGATGCTCGGCAACCCTTGTCTCTACCCCGAGACTTCCTTCCCGCTGCATGGCAATCCTCTTTCTCATGCCCAACATGTTTACAATTATCACAAAACAATGGAATACGGTCCCATGCCACTTGTACCTCGAGTCTTTGCCTCGGATATTAAGGATGATCTCATCCGTCGGGGGAGTAGAGATGTCAATCTCTACGCAAATCCTTGCGAAGGAGAGTCGGCTTTGATGAATTGTGGCATGATCGGCTTGTAGTGGCTTGCCAAGGAGCTTACCGATTGCCAAGAGGGCCGATTCCTCATAGAGATGAGCCGGTATACCAATTATGTTGCACCACTCGGTAACAATTGGCGACTCAAAGAACGTGTCAAAATCCGGCGCCCACTTGAACACCCTCATCGGATGGCAATCAACATACCAATTCGGACTCCCATTAGGGCCATTTAGCACCTTAGCATAATCGGTCACCTCTTGAAATTGGAGTAAAATATGCTTAGCATTCAAGTATTTCCATGTGAATGCTCCAACTAGCCCCATGCCACTAAGACTTTTTTGAATTTGGGTTGTGGACGGGAGTGAATAGGAGAACTTCCCGACAATAGCTAGCCCTAGCTTCTCCGAGAGAAAATCCGTTTCAAAATCGGAAAAGGAGAGCGATGGCGTACCTTCAAAAGAGCCGGCTGTACCCAAAGGCTTGGTCTTGCCGTCGTCCAAGGGGATTGGCTCGGACTTTCGATTTGGGGCCGATGAACCCTCCACGGCCCCGGTCCCCCCCGCGGTTGGAATGATTCGTTGCCGCCTTCCACACATTCGCCGGCGGTGCCAGCGTTTCCGGCGAAGATTCCGGCGGTGCCAGCTTTTCCGGCGACGGCTCCGGCGGTTGTGCCACGGGGGCACGGTCTTCCATGCGTGCATCAGCCTCAAGGTGGAGGTAAGTAGCACATGGTATTGCTTGTGAGTATAAATTGTCATTTTCCCCATTTGGAGCAACACCTCCTTCCCCATGCAAGTCACATGATTCCAACACATCACATGCCAACCCATCTTCTAGCCTAGGACCCATGTGATGTATTGTACTTGCACCGGTTGGGTGGTGGTCCAGCTCACTCCGGCTCGCCGGCGCCGGCGAAATTCCGGCCACCTCCTCGGAGTTGAGCATTTCCATTGCAATCTTCTTCTTCTTATCTTCCATATTTGATGTCGACTCTTTCGTCGGCTCATCTACCTCCCGGAAACTGGATTTGGCTGGTGGGTCCACTAGGTCGTCGTCTGAGATTCCGGCAGCAAAAAAACCGCTCATGATCGAGAAGGAGTAAGTGGCCCGTAGCTGGTTCGAAGGGGCCCGGTTTCGCCATTTGAGCAAACGTGCTCATCATATACCCACCGGGAGGCTGCTCTCCTTCCGGCGACGCCGTCCCCTCATCATTTTCCCGGTCGAGTAGCTCCTCGGCCATTTCGAAGATCATTTTCTTCTTGATTCGACTAACCCCCGAAATTGTCTCAAGGTCTACGCGTTTCAGATCAAGTCGGCCTCTCTCGGGGAAAGGAGTCCCGGCCCTCTTCGTCTTTGGCCGTGGGATGAAAGGGAGACTCCGTTCCGGCGAGCGGGGTGATTGGAACGTGAGAGATGAAACCGTAGCAGCCTCAACCGCCGGTTCTTCCGCCGGCCTTCACCATAGTCGTGTCTAAAGCTTACATATCACCTCCCTCAAAGGGGAGGGAGGAAGAGGGGCGAATTCTAGAGAGAAGGGAGAGCTTCTCTCACTAGTAATAAGGGAGGGTTAACACTTGTGCCGGCGCTTTGTAGCGGTTTGTTTCCCCACTTCGTCCGAACCCCAAGTTGAGCGTCCCTTGGGTGTGACTTTCCGGCTTCAAAGGTGTATCGTATTTTGAGTGTCCTACCTTTTCCAAGGGGGGGAAAATCCTCATACGATGGGTTGTGTGTCGCCGCACTCGAAGGCATTGCTGGTTCAATTCTCGGCTGGCGAGTATTGTATGGCTCTGGTGCCATGGGTTAGGTTTTCCGGCGGCCCAGCGGTTAGAAGTGGTTGCGCGGCCAAGGCATCCATCATTTCCGCGCCGAGTCCAAACCGGCTAGGTGGATGAGCTCCGCCTCCTTTGGTAGCTTAGGGTTCTCAACTTCGATGGGTTCACGTGAACCTTTGGTGCGGAAAGACACAAAAGCACTTTCGGAAGTTAGTTTTGTCCCTATAGCTGAATTGGGTAACTTGCCTTGCTGCAAAAAGGATGTCATATTTGGTTGTTTTGAGGCTTCAACGGCTCCTTGTGGACCAGCAGCACGTGATGTCCCAGCTTGGCAAAACGCCAATTGACTTTCGAATGGTGGAAGTGTTGGTGTGGCCAATTCGGGCAAGTTGACTATCTCGGCCTCCAAAGCTCCCTGTCCCATTCTAGGACCATCTCTCACCACTCGCACATCATGGAGGCTGGAGTCCCCACCATCGGCAATGACCCCCCCTAACACCGTCGGACTCATGGCCGGCGGCTGAGCCACCCATGGCCGAATCAGCGTCGGCGTGGGCCTTGATGCGCATTCTTTCACTTTCGGCGTTGGGGCATGGAGGGGGCTTGTCCGGCGAGTGGCTATCACTTGCGGGTTGGCCGGAGCTCGCGGGGAAGATGACCGTTTTGCAGTTGAGATTTCCGGCGAAGGTGCCATCTTCGTCACCAAAAGAAAGTTTCTTTCGTAGTTGTTTATCCTCCGGGAGTGGGGAGAGGATGAAGCATTTCCGGCCATCTCCCTTCTAGGGTGATGAACGGTGAAGAACGGTGAAGAACCGTCGGAGGAGGGAGTGGTGCGTGGCATGGGTCGGCTAATGTCGTCGGGTGACGAGGTGGTGGTGGGAGGTTGGCGGCGGAGGTCAAAGGTGGGGCAATAGGGTCGAGTATTTTAGAGAAAAGGAGGAGCTTCTCTCAAAAGGTCCCGAAAACCTCTTTGTTCCACTCCTTTAGTGCTCTTTTAACTCTGGAATGTTTAATTTGGATGGTTAGAAGGCCGCCCGCCCCAGTGGGCTCTTCCCATGCATTCTTAACTACAGCCAAAAATCCCTCATGTCGGATCCACGTGTTCTGGAACCTGAATGCCTTCCCCCCGATGGCAATGTTTGACATTTTGCATCGTGCTAGGACTGGTCTGTGGTCCGAGGTGATTCGTGGGAGGTTCGTTACTCGGGTGGCCTCAAAGACCCTAGTCCAAGCCTCATTAACAAGCACTCTATCCTGCCGTTCAAATAGACCGTTTTTGGCCCAAGTAAATTCTGCCCCATCGAACCCTGGGTCCACGAGTCAGCAATCCTCAATTGCCTCCGCAAAATCGACCATCTCGGCCTGCCGGTTGGTGTCGCTCCCAGTTCTGTCCCGGTGGGATAGAATGGTGTTGAAGTCACCACCTATAATCCATGGTATTCCCTCTAGGGTTCCAGCGATCTCTCTCATCTTATCCCACAAAAGGTATCTCTCAGATCTTGTGCATTTGGCGTACACGGCCGAGATAGCTAGAGGGCTAGCAATGCGATGTGACTTGAGTCTCCCGTGAAAGATTTGTTCGGAGTCCCAATCAATATCAAAAGTAGAGCCTTCTTCCGCAAACAACCAAATCTTGCCGCTTGTGTTCGAGCCGATGAAGGGCAGCCCCACGGCCTTGGAGAACCGGACCGGATCAGGGGTTGTAAGCGGTTCCATTATTGCAAGAAATAACACATTATGACATTTAATCAATCTTTTCAATAAGTGTTGGGTTGACGCATTTGCGATCCCCCTCACGTTGCAAAACATGATATTGTAAGATATCATTAAGAGATGGGGTTCTTACCCGAAGGGGATGAAGGCCTGCTTGACATTGGATGATTTGTTGCTCTTAGTTCTTTGCGTGATCCTCGGCATCGCTTAGGTGAAGATTGCCTCCCCCCATCTCGCACCCCACTTGCGCGTCCATGACCCCCCCCCTTGTTGGGTGCCGATATTCGGACCCCATGGTGCGGCTGTTTGTTTTGGGATGTCCATTGCCGTCGGCTGGGTCGATGCTCTCGAACTCACGCCCTCCCCCTCGGCTTCACAATGGTTGGCCATAGCCATGCTTAGGTTCACCTCGGCCAAGGGAGGGTTAACACTTGTGCCGGCGCTTTGTAGCGGTTGGTTTCCCCACTTCGTCCGAACCCCAAGTTGAGCGTCCCTTGGGTGTGACTTTCCGGCTTCAAAGGTGTATCGTATTTTGAGTGTCCTACCTTTTCCAAGGGGGGGAAAATCCTCATACGATGGGTTGTGTGTCGCCGCACTCGAAGGCATTGCTGGTTCAATTCTCGGCTGGCGAGTATTGTATGGCTCTGGTGCCATGGGTTAGGTTTCCGGCGGCCCAGCGGTTAGAAGTGGTTGCGCGGCCAAGGCATCCATCATTTCCGCCGAGTCCAAACCGGCTAGGTGGATGAGCTCCGCCTCCTTTGGTAGCTTAGGGTTCTCAACTTCGATGGGTTCACGTGAACCTATGGTGCGGAAAGGCACAAAAGCACTTTCGGAAGTTAGTTTTGTCCCTATAGCTGAATTGGGTAACTTGCCTTGCTGCAAAAAGGATGTCATATTTGGTTGTTTTGAGGCTTCAACGGCTCCTTGTGGACCAGCAGCACGTGATGTCCCAGCTTGGCAAAGCGCCAATTGACTTTCGAAGGGTGGAAGTGTTGGTGTGGCCAATTCGGGCAAGTTGACTATCTCAGCCTCCAAAGCTCCCTGTCCCATTCTAGGACCATCTCTCACCACTCGCACATCATGGAGGCTGGAGTCCCCACCATCGGCGATGACCCCCCCTAACACCGTCGGACTCATGGCCGGCGGCTGAGCCACCCATGGCCGAATCAGCGTCGGCGTGGGCCTTGATGCGCATTCTTTCACTTTCGGCGTTGGGGCATGGAGGGGGCTTGTCCGGCGAGTGGCTATCACTTGCGGGTTGGCCGGAGCTCGCGGGGAAGATGACCGTTTTGCAGTTGAGATTTCCGGCGAAGGCGCCATCTTCGTCACCAAAAGAAAGTTTCTTTCGTAGTTGTTTATCCTCCGGGAGTGGGGAGAGGATGAAGCATTTCCGGCCATCTCCCTTCTAGGGTGATGAACGGTGAAGAACGGTGAAGAACCGTCGGAGGAGGGAGTGGTGCGTGGCATGGGTCGGCTAATGTCGTCGGGTGGCGAGGTGGTGGTGGGAGGTTGGCGGCGGAGGTCAAAGGTGGGGCAATAGGGTCGAGTATTTTAGAGAAGGAGGAGCTTCTCTCAAAAGGTCCCGAAAACCTCTTTGTTCCACTCCTTTAGTGCTCTTTTAACTCTGGAATGTTTAATTTGGATGGTTAGAAGGCCGCCCGCCCCAGTGGGCTCTTCCCATGCATTCTTAACTACAGCCAAAAATCCCTCATGTCGGATCCACGTGTTCTGGAACCTGAATGCCTTCCCCCCGATGGCAATGTTTGACATTTTGCATCGTGCTAGGACTGGTCTGTGGTCCGAGGTGATTCGTGGGAGGTTCGTTACTCGGGTGGCCTCAAAGACCCTAGTCCAAGCCTCATTAACAAGTACTCTATCCTGCCGTTCAAATAGACTGTTTTTGGCCCAAGTAAATTCCGCCCCATCGAACCCTGGGTCCACGAGTCGGCAATCCTCAATTGCCTCCGCAAAATCGACCATCTCGGCCTGCCGGTTGGTGTCGCTCCCAGTTCTGTCCCGGTGGGATAGAATGGTGTTGAAGTCACCACCTATAATCCATGGTATTCCCTCTAGGGTTCCAGCGATCTCTCTCATCTTATCCCGCAAAAGGTATCTCTCAGATCTTGTGCATTTGGCGTACACGGCCGAGATAGCTAGAGGGCTAGCAATGCGATGTGACTTGAGTCTCCCGTGAAAGATTTGTTCGGAGTCCCAATCAATATCAAAAGTAGAGCCTTCTTCCGCAAACAACCAAATCTTGCCGCTTGTGTTCGAGCCGATGAAGGGCAGCCCCACGGCCTTGGAGAACCGGACCGGATCAGGGGTTGTAAGCGGTTCCATTATTGCAAGAAATAACACATTATGACATTTAATCAATCTTTTCAATAAGTGTTGGGTTGACGCATTTGCGATCCCCCTCACGTTGCAAAACATGATATTGTAAGATATCATTAAGAGATGGGGTTCTTACCCGAAGGGGATGAAGGCCTGCTTGACATTGGATGATTTGTTGCTCTTAGTTCTTTGCGTGATCCTCGGCATCGCTTAGGTGAAGATTGCCTCCCCCCATCTCGCACCCCACTTGCGCGTCCATGACCGAGCCTTCCGCATTCCCACAATTGTCAACATCAAATTCTCCACTCTCCATGAGGGAGTAGTGTTGGTTAGTGCTCATATGGTTTTTCATCGCGAAGAATCCACTCTCCATTCTCCACTTGCTGCCTCCCTCCCACTCATCATCGACGCGAGTCGAGCTTTTGGTGTCATCTCCATGCCGGACCATCCTCCGGACCCCGAGCCGGACTCCGAGGCTCCCCAGCTCATCACGGACCAGCAAATGATCATCCGGTCGGGGGAGGACTCCCTCCCTAAATCGCCGAGCTTGAAGAGGAAACTCAAAGCCTCTAAACTCCGGGGTAAAGGCCGGATGTGCACACCGGCTCCACCCGCTAAAGGAGATGGACGTAAAAGGTTCGTTCTATCACCCCTCCCGGAAGATAAGCAGCTCCGAAAGAAGCTTTCCTAGTCATCCAAACGGTAAGGTGGATCCCTCTCCGGTCATCCCGAACCTTGATGATAAAGGGGATCTCAACGTTCGTATGGCTGAAGACCTTGCCGGACAAGGAGAGGATACGCCATCGCCGGATTCCGACCAGACCCCCGACGGAGTCTCCACACCCGTCGGCCAAGGTGATGCTCATCCCCCACGACCAACACAAACGGACAAGACACTCCCATGTGATGCCCACATGTCCTTGGATGGAGAGAAAGTCAAATTACCTCAAATGGATACAAGTACAAAACCACTTTTAGAAAGAGACTTGGTCCCTTTCCAACCCACCCACTCACGTGAGGACTTGACCGTTGCACATCCCTTGCAGCCAACACACGACAACCTCATGCTCATTGCTCCCTTGGATGCGGCGGAGTCGATGGATCTCATGGCGGCACAACCTCTCCTCGCCGGAAAACAGCCGGAGGTCGCCTACTCGGCGGGGGGCCCTCAACCCCTTCTCATTTCGCCAAATGAACAAGTCTCAGACGTCTTGATGATTACCTACAATCCACCCATCGATGATTTCCCTCCTCTCGAGCGTGGGAGAACCCGGAAGCTCCGAAACAACTTCGAAGCCGGCCAGTCAAGTACCGGGGAGGTTCGGACAAAGGCTCGGACATTGGCGCTGACCTTGGGGTAACTAGAACCGACACTTTGGTGGGATCGACGATTGGAGCCAATACCCCGAGTGTCAACGGGAACATGCTACGAGGCCAACAAGATAGGGCCGAGAGCGAGACCCCGCCCAAAGAAGGAGGTGCATGGAGCAGCCATCGAGCCGGCATTGACCCCGCCGTGCGACATGCCACGAAGCCAATCTCTATGGCGGACATGGTCCGAGGAACGACACGAACAGATGGTCCGCAAGCTTTTGACCCGGAGTCCATCCAAAACATCGGATTTGCAACAACATCCAATGGTGTTCCGGCGATCTACTTCTCGGGCGCGGAGATTCAAAAATTGGCTACAAGCCTTGGACGCGCCATCGTCGGTAAGTTCTCTCACTCTATCCCGGCCTTACATCAAATTCAAAAGGCGCTTGAAAATATTAAATTGAGCCGAGTCTTTTCTTGGAAGTATCTTAATGCTAAACATATTCTTATTCAATGTGAGGATATTGCCGATTATGCAAAGATCCTTGGAGGTCCGAAAGGAACGCCTATTTGGTTTATTGATCGTCACCCCATGAGGGTTTTCAAGTGGTCTCCGGACTTCGACGCCTATTGTGAGTCTCCGATCGCGGCAATTTTGTGCAACTTAATTGGGCTTCCTATACACCTTTTTGATCAAGCGGCGCTCTACACCATTGGCAAACTATTGGGCACACCGGGTGTAACATATTAGGTATACCGGCTCATCTCTATGAGGAATCGGCCCTCTTGGCAATCGGTAAGTTCCTTGGCAAGCCACTACAAGCCGATCATGCCACAATTCATCAAAGCCGACTCTCCTTCGCAAGGATTTGCGTTGAGATTGACATCTCTACTCCCCCGACGGAAGAGATCATCCTTAATATCCGAGGCAAAGACTCGAGGTACAAAGTGGCATGGGACCGTATTCCATTGTTTTGTGATAATTGTAAACATGTTGGGCATGAGAAAGAGGATTGCCATGCAGCGGGAAGGAAGTCTCGGGGTAGAGACAAGGGTCGCCGAGCATCATACAAGGAGAACCTTTCAAGCCACGCCGCCAAGATCATCCACCGTGAGTGGCGCCCAAAGGCGATCGGCTCGCCTTGGTGTACTCCCATTCCGCATCCATATCTCCATGAATTGGTGAAGGTGGCTCGGTGGTCGGGGGTGTTGGGTTCCCTTTTTCCCCTCCCTTGCGCTTGAGGCCCACTTTGAATTGTTGTTAGGACGATTCCCGTCATTGCCCTTATTCTTCCCTTGGCGGTTCCCTTCATTGGAGTTAGGATTGTGCCTCACCGCATCTTGCATGCCCTTCATACCGTGGCCTTCGGGGTTTGCCTTCTTTGGCGGGTTGATATTGTAGTATCGTTTCGGCGGCCTTTCCTTTTTGCCCATCGCATAGCACACTTCACTTGCATGGCCAACATGTTTACACTCTTGGCAATAGGATGGGATCTTATCCCACCGGACTTGTTGCACCAACTCGCGGCCGCACAAGTCAAGGATTATCTCTTCAGGGGGCGGTTTGGTGATGTCAATCTCAATACAAATGCGGGCAAAGGAGAGTCACGTCTTGGTAGCCGTGGCCCGATCAACTTGGATTGGATTGCCGAGGAGCTTGTCGATGGCGAAAAGAGCGGATTGATCAAACAAGTGAATTGGGAGTCCGATTAAATTACACCAAATTGCTGCTATCGGGGACTCACAATATGCATCGAAATCCGGGGACCATTTGAAGACCCTCATTGGGTGGCGATCAATGAGCCAAACGGGTGTTCCCTTTGGGCCTCCGAGAAGCCGGGCATAATCCGCCAAATCCTCGCATTGGATAAGGATATGTTTAGCATTAATGTATTTCCAATTGAAGCCACATCGGAATTTAATGTTATCTAGAGTTTTTTGAATTTGATGGCCCGTAGGAATAGAATGTGAAAACTTACCCACGATGGCGTGCCCCATGCTATCAGCAAGCTTTTGTGTTTCAGCCCAGGAGAAGTAGATGGCCGGAGATTAAAAAAAAAAAGTAGATGGCCGGAACTCCATTGGACATGGATCTGTTCCGGCACGAAGACTTAAGGACCATTGGGTTCGGGAGAACCCTTAAGTAACTCCGCCATCGATTTCGGCCTACTAGAGGTACCCGAGGGAACTTCGGCCCCCCCTTCTCGGCTAGCGACCATCGGCCCTCGTGTCGCGGCCTCGTGGGATAGGTCACTCATGGCCATCGGCTGGTCCTGGATAGCCGTGACGGAACTAGTCGGAGCTTCGCCCACCATCGGGTTGGTAGGTGGTGTCGGGGTGGCCGTATGACCCTCGGCCCCAACCTTGGTGGCCGCACCCCTGTGAGCTTCCCTTCTGGCCAGGTTCACATTCGCCTCCGCACGCTGTGCCAGGCCAGGCGGCTCCGGCCTCGACCAAGCCACAAAAGCCGTCGACTTTGCCGCGCCAGCCTCGAACGTGTCTCGAAGTTTTAAGGTCCGTCCTCTCGCTAGAGGGGGAAACTCCTCAAAGGAGCGGATGAAAGGCCCCGTAGATGCAAGCAAGGCTTGGTCGGACTCCGGAAGGGAAGATTAGTGAGACCCATCGGCCATGTTAGCATATTCCGGCTGGCTGGCGTCGAGAAGTGGTTGGGCGGTCATGGTGTCAAGCTTGTCCGCCAAATCCAAGGCTGCGAGGTGTAGGAGATGGGTAGTTTTTGGCTGCATTAGCCCTCCAACGGCTAGGACATCACGTGACATTCCAAGTGGGCAAGGCGCCAAGCCACTTTCGAAAAGAGTTTTTGTTCCCACTTCCAATTCGGGTAAGTTGACTTCCACTACTTCCAATGAGTCTTTTGCTTTTGCTGCCGCATGTACTTTAGGTTTGTCATGATCCGGAGGGGTCACGTCCTCCTCTTCGACGGCATGGTCGTCGCCGGCGGCCGCGCCGGCGGCCGCACCGTCAACCTGGTCGGAATTTTGATTTTTGGATGCCAAGGTCGATAGGACCGCATTGGCAATAGCCAATTGGCATTCCTTGGGGCCCGAAGCACTTTCTACTTCATCCCGCCGGCCGTTGTCCCCTTGATCACTCGGCGGGCTCGCCGGAAAGATGGTCCCTTTGCACTTAGGGCTCCCGGGTGGGGACGAGTATTCCGACCCGAACTCGAGCCTCTTCCAAGGTTGTTTGTCCTCCGGAAGGGGTGAAAGAACAAACCTTTTCCGACCATTTCCTTTAGTTGGAGGAGCCGGCGTACTTTTCCTCATTTTGAGTTTTGTGGCTTTTTGCTTCATCTTCTTGCTCGGAGGATTAGGGATGGGGACCTCGGCCGACCGAAAGTGCGCTGGTCCGAGATGGTGCGAGGTTCCTCGGGCCCCGGCGACGTGTCCGGCGGATGGTCCGGCATGGCCGAGCGTGTGCCAAGTCACCAGCGTGGTCGGGGGGAAGCGGAGGTGACGGTGTAAGATCCGACACAAAGGCGGAGGCCGGCAGCGTTTAGTAATGCCTTTTGGTTTAACTAATGCACCAAGTACTTTCATGAGATTGATGCACCATGTTTTGAGAAAATTCATTGGAAAATTTGTGGTTGTTTATTTTGATGATATTCTTGTCTATAGCAAAAATGTGGATGCTCATCTTAACCATGTGCGTGCAGTTTTGGATACCTTACTAACAGAATCATTGTATGCAAATCTCAAAAAGTGTTCTTTTTGCATGGATAAAGTTGTTTTTCTAGGTTTTGTTATAAGTGCTAATGGGATTGAAATGGAAAAGGAGAAGGTGAAAGCTATTTTAGAATGGCCAATTCCTAAAAATGTAGCACAAGTTAGAAGTTTTCATGGTCTTGCAAGTTTTTATAGGAGGTTTGTCAAGGATTTTAGTACAATTGCTGCACCCTTGAATGAAATTGTGAAAAAGGATGTTTGTTTTTATTGGGGAGAAAAACAAGAGCATGCTTTAATCGCCTTAAAGAAAAATTTACAACTGCACCAATTCTTTCTTTGCCTAACTTTGATAACATGTTTGAGCTTGAATGTGATGCATCTAGAGTAGGCATAGGAGCTGTTTTGTTGCAGGATGGAAAGCCAATCGCTTACTTTAGTGAAAAGTTGAAAGGAGCTCAATTGAACTATCCAACGTATATCCAAGCCCCTTGGCCTAGCGGTAAAGGGTGCTGGATACCGCGTCCATCCTGGAGGTCTCGAGTTCGAACCCTGGGTGGCGTAATTTGTCTTTCCTCCTTGTTATAGGAGTTGATTTGTAATTTGTAATTTCCTCCTTCATATATATGATATAAATATATGAAGTTAATTTAAAAAAAAAAAAAAAAGAACTATCCAACGTATGACAAGGAGTTATATGCTTTGGTTAGAGCTTTGGAAACATGGCAGCATTACTTGTGGCCTAGAGAGTTTGTAATTCATACGGATCATGAATCTCTCAAGTACTTGAAAGGTCAAGGTAAGCTTAGCAAGAGACATGTTAAGTGGGTGGAATTCATTGAATCATTTCCCTATGTAATCAAATACAAAAAGGGAAAAGAAAACATTGTGGCTGATGCATTGTCTCGGAGGTACATTTTGATCACTACTTTGAGTTCTAAGTTGCTTGGTTTTGAGTTGATTAAGGAAATGTATGATAATGACCCGGACTTTTCTTCTATCTATTTAGCCAGTGAGCATGCTGCATTTGACAAGTTCTATAGGCATGATGGCTATTTGTTTAGTGAAAATAAACTGTGCATTCCTAAAGGTTCTATGCGTGAATTGCTTGTGCGTGCAGCTCATGGTGGTGGTTTAATGGGGCATTTTGGTGTCCATAAGACAATGGATGTTTTGCATGAACATTTCTTTTGGCCTAAAATGGGTGTGGATGTTGAAAGAATTTGTAAAAGATGCATAACTTGCATGCAAGCCAAGTCTATATCACACCCACATGGTTTGTACAAACTGTTACCAATTCCTAGTGCATCTTGGGAGGATATTTCAATGGACTTTTGTCATTGGTTTGCCAAGAACAAAAAGAGGTAGAGATTCAGTTTTTGTGGTTGTTGATAGGTTTTCAAGAATGGCACTTTTAATACCATGTCACAAAACTGATGATGCATCTCATATTGCTGATTTGTTCTTTAAAGAAATTGTCCGTTTGCATGGACAAACTGAGTGATCGAGATGCTAAATTTGTGAGTCATTTTTGGCGTGTGTTGTGGAATAAGTTGGGAACTAATGGACAAACTGAATTAGTTAATAGGACTTTGTCTCAACTACTACGAACTTTAGTTAAAAAGAACTTGAAAAGTTGGGAGGAATGCTTACCTTTTGCTGAATTTGCTTATAATCGAAGTTTTCATTCTGCTACTAACTTTTCTCCATTTGAAGTTGTGTATGGTTTTAATCCATTGAGTCCACTAGATTTGATTCCAATACCTATTTAAGAACGTGCAAGTCTTGATGGAAAAGCTAAGGCTGAAATGGTGAAAAGATTGCATGAAAGGGTAAGACTCAACATTGAAAAGAGGACAGAACAATATGCAAAGCAAGCCAACAAGGGTCGGAAACAAGTCATCTTTGAGTCGGGAGATTGGGTTTGGTTGCATATGAGAAAGGAGAGATTTCCTTCGAAAAGAAAGTCCAAGTTGCAGCCAAGAGGAATCCGCAAGACGATGGACAAAATTGTAAGTTAGAGAGAGACGCTCTCCCTTCTCTCTAGAATCCCCCACCACGTTTTGAGTTCCCACATCGCCGCCCACCCCATTCTCGCTCGGCTCACCACTGTCGACGGTCCCCCTCACGCCCCCGCTCCACCAGCCACCCACCATCCTCCCGACCTCGGATTCTCACCAACCAACCACTCCCTTGGCTAAGGCACGAACAAAGCTCCGGAGCGGCTGGTGACTCGACTCATTCTCTCGATCATGCCGGAGCGCCTGCCGGATCCCCCCCCGGAGTCAGAAGAACCGCGCACCATCTCGGACCAGCTAATGGTCCTCCGGCCGGCCGAGGACCCTCTCTCGGACCAGCCAATGAATTTCACGTCGGAGGAGTCTTCCTCCATAATTTTTCCCTGCAGGAAAGTGGCGAGGAAAACTTTGAAAATGAAGGTGAAGGCACGGAAAAGTACACCAGCCCCTCCCATCAAAGGCACTGGTCGGAAAAGGTTCGTACCCTCACCGATGCCGGAGGACAAGCAACTTAGGAAGAAGATTGATTTCGGGGCCGAAGGGAGCTCGCCGGTCGGAAGCCCAAAATGCAAAGGCCCCATCTTCCCGACGTCGATGGAGCCCCCCCCTAATCTCAACGGTGAAGATGAAGCTAAGATTAATGAAGAACTTGCCGGCGCCAGAACTGTTGACAACGCTCCGGCCGACGACCTTGCGGCCGGCGCAAACGCGGGGACTGGTGACGGAGGAGAGCACAACCCCCCACATGATGGCTGCTCGGAGAGAGATGGCTCTAGCATGGGTCAAAAGGCCTGGGTGGACGCGCTAGTCAACTTGCCCGAAATGGGCACAACAACAAAATCACTTTCCGAAAGTTCCTTGGCGCCTTGCCACTTCGGAACACCACGTGATGCTGGCCCCAATGCATCCGTTGAGCCCCCAAAACAACAAAAATCTAGCTCCTTTTTGCAGCAACCCAACTTTCCCGAATTGGCTTGGAGACCAAAACCTCCTTCCGAAAGTGGGCTAACTCCTTTCCGTCCCAAGAGCTCACGTGAGACGATTGTCGTGGAGGCCCCAACGCAACCAACAAAGGCCGAAATCATCCACTTAGCCGCCTTGGACTCGGCGGAGATGCTAGACACATTGGTTGCGCAACCTCTCATTACGGCCGGCCACAATCCACTGGAGTTCCCCCTAAACCCTTCGGGATGCATGCAAAGTGTCACACACACACCTCGGGATGGAAATGGACCCTCCCTTGAGGACTTTCCCCCTCTCGAACGAGGACGAACTAGCAAGCTCCGAGCTACGTTTGAGGCTAGTTCGGAACATTATTGTGCGGAGTTCGGCCAGCCGCGACCGAAGTCGAACCCTAACGTCTACCGAGAAAAGCCTTTTATCGAGACGATGAACAAGGCCACGCCTAGTGCCGAGATGGTTGCAGTGACAAGAGACACACCAACACCCAACGATACGCCTATGGATGATGCCGAACAGACCCTCACCGAGAAGGATAAAGTCGAGAAGATCCACACCGAGAAAGAAAAAGCCGAAAAGCCGAGAATGGAAAAGCCGAGAAGGGCACACAACGGCAACGTAGGTGCCGAGAAGATCCACACCGAGAATGGAGAAGCCGAACTCAACAATCCGAAGAGAAATGGAAACACACCTAAGTCCGCGACGGATGCCGCAACACAAGGGCTGAATGTAGTTAATCAACTTGGGGGGGTAGAAGCTACACTGGGGCCCTCGCCGTGGCCGAAATCGATGGCGGACTTGCTTAGGGGTACCCCGTCGGGCTCGGCGAGTAACACTCTACAAGGCCGGGGTGAAGGCGCCGCAAGCCACCCCGGTCGGCCGAAAACGATGGCGGACATGCTCAAAGGCTCGACTGACCCTACCGGCCCCCAAGCCTTTGAACCGGATAAGCTCCAGAACATTGGATTTGCTTCAGTGTCCGACGGCATCCCGGCCATTTACTTCTCCGGAGCGGAAACTCAAAAGCTTGCTGAGAGCATGGGACACGCCATTGTGGGTAAGTTTTCTCACTCTATCCCTACGGGACTGCAAATCCAAAAGACCCTCGACAATATTAAACTTCGGTGTGGATTTAGTTGGAAGTACATTAATGCTAAACATATTCTCATTCAATGCGAGGACTTGGCGGACTATGCCCGAATCCTTGGAGGCCCAAGGGGTACGCCCGTTTGGCTCATTGACCGACACCCGATGAGGGTCTTCAAATGGTCCCCGGACTTTGATGCTTACTGCGAGTCCCCCATTGCGGCAATCTGGTGCAACCTAATTGGCCTCCCCATTCACCTTTTCGACCAATCCGCCTTATTCGCCATCGGCAAGCTTCTCGGCAATCCAATACAAATTGATCGAGCCACGGCAAACAAGACTCGGCTTTCATTTGCCCGAATCTGCGTCGAGATAGACATCACAAAACCACCTACCGAAGAGATAATCCTCGATCTTGGTGGGCGAGAAACGGTGCAGCGAGTCCGATGGGACAAGATACCATCATATTGCCGAGAATGCAAACATGTCGGCCATGCAAGTGAGGTGTGCTATGCGACGGGCAAGAAGGAACGGCCGCCAAAGAGAAACTACCACAACGGCCCGCCAAAACAGCCACAACCCGAGAGACAGACCGAGAAGGGGAAGCAAGATATGGGGAAGAATGCCTCCAGCTCCAACGAATGGAAACATCAGGGGAAGAAGCAAGGCAAGGCCGGTGATCGACCAAACAATAACAAAACAAATGGGGAGGACTCCGGTGATATTTCCTGGGAGGGACCGAACTCCAAGGGTGACTCTACTTTGGGGAGCGGACCGAGCTCCGGAACTCAGAATGCCGGGCTTATTGCCGGGATCGAGACTGGGAAGTCCCCACCGAACCGGGGGAATCCATTGCATCCCACCACCGAACCACCAACACCACGTGGGAACATGGACGTGGAGTGGGGCTCCCCCATTGCGAGGAGCTTGGTCTCACCAGTTCGGCGAGGGAATCCGAGAGGAGGCGCGCGCCATGCTTTGACAAGGGGGCGTGGGTTCTTCTCGGCAAAGAACCACATGAGCACTAACCAATATTATACTCTCATGGAGAACGGAGAATTTGATGTTGAGAATTGTGGGGATGCGGACGAAGACCTTATGGAATTGCATGTGGGGGCCGAGAAGTTAGGAGGCAACAGTTCGGCCGAGGACGCCGAGGAGGTCGCTCCGAACAAAGAGCAACACCGTACTGACTATCAAGGAGGGCCTTCAACCTCTTTGGGTACGCACCCTTCTTGTTAATAATGTCGTACAATCTCATGTTTTGGAACGTGAGGGGGATCGCGAATGCGCCCACTCAAAACGTTTTGAAAAGACTAATTGGTTGTCATAATGTTTTATTTCTTGCAATAATGGAACCGCTCACACAACCGGACCCGGACCGTTTCTCTAAGGCCTTGGGGCTGTCCTTCATTGGTTCGAACATGAACGAGAAGATTTGGATGTTTGCGGAAGAGGGGTCCACTTTTGATATTGAGGTTGACTCGGAACAAATTCTCCACGGGTACCTCAAATCCCACCGCCTTGCTAGGCCGGTGGCCATCTCAGCCGTGTACGCCAAATGTACAAGGGCTGAAAGACATCACCTATGGGACAAGATGAGAGAGATTGCCGGGCCTCTTGAGGGAACACCTTGGATCATCGGTGGCGATTTCAACACCATGCTATCTCATCAAGACAGAGTTGGAAGTGATACCAACCGGCAAGCCGAGATGGTAGATTTTGCGGAGGCAACGGAAGATTGTAGGCTGCTTGACCCTGGTTTTGATGGAGCGGCATTCACTTGGGCCAAGAATGGCCTTTTTGAAAGGTTGGATAGAGTGCTTGTCAGCGAGGATTGGACTAAGACCTTCGAGGCTACTCGGGTTACGAACCTCCCCCGGATTGCCTCGGACCATGGACCAATTCTTGTCAGGTGCACGAAGATGAACACATCCGCTGGAGCCAAGGCTTTCAGGTTCCAGAACATGTGGATCCGACATGAAGGATTCATGGCCGTAGTGCAAAAAGCATGGGAGGAGCCCACGGGGGCGGGTGGAATCCTAAACATTCAAATCAAGCAGGCCAGAGTTAAAAAGGCCCTTAAGGAGTGGAACAAAGAGGTTTTTGGAAACATTCATGCTAATCTAAAAGAAAAGGAGGAAGAAATTGCTTTGGCCCAATCTTGTTTCGAAGCAAGGCCGACCCCGGATCACAGGACAGCGATCAACAAACACATTGCCGAGTACATCCTTTTGCTGAAAATGGAAGAAGATTTTTGGCGACAGAAGGCAGCTCTGAGGTGGCTTGCCGAGGGAGACAAAAATACCCGGTTCTACCAAAGCTGGGTGAAACAAAAGAGGGTTCGTCTCCGCATCCATTCAATACGTGTCAATGGGCAGGAGCTCACCGAGGAAGCCGAGATTAAAAAGTCCGCAGTGGAGTTCTTCCAACAACTCCTTGCCCCCAATAATCCGACACTTGAAGATCCAGACCTCGACCTAATCCAGCAGGTCCACTCAGCCGAGCAGTTCGCTGACATCGCAGATGCTCCAAGTGCGGACGAGGTCAGGAGTGCCACCTTTTGCATTTCCGGAGATAGTGCACCCGGACCCGACGGCTTCTCGGCCACCTTCTATCAAGCCTGCTGGCCTATTGTGGGACCGGAGGTAGTGGACGCAATCAGACAGTTCTTCAGAGGGGCCTTCCTGCCGAGGAGCATCACGGCCACAAGCATAGTCCTTATCCCAAAGAAGGCTTCGCCGGAATCATGGACCGACTACCGACCCATCAGTCTCTGCAATGTTTTAAACAAGATCATTACCAAGGTACTCACCTCTCGACTCTCTCCTTTCCTCCCACAGGTCATCTCCCCAAACCAAAGTGGATTTGTCAAAGGTCGGCTCCTTAACGACAACGCACTTCTGGCTCAAGAGATGTTCCATGAGCTTGCTAGATGCTCCCCAGCGCCTAATGTGGCAGTAAAGATTGACATGGCTAAAGCCTATGATAGGGTCCAATGGCCATTCCTCTTCAAAGTTTTACGCCGTATGGGTTTCCCGGATTCATGGATTTCACTTATAGAGAGGTGTATTGGGTGTTGCTGGTTCTCGGTCCTTGTTAACGGGGCACCCTCGGGCTTCTTTAGATCAACTCGAGGACTTCGGCAAGGAGACCCGATCTCCCCTGCTCTGTTCGTAATCGCGGCGGACTACCTGTCCCGAGCATTAGATAAGCTCATCCTCGGCCAAAAGGACATGACGTTCAAAGCCTCCCGGAGATGCATGGAGATCAGCCATCTAGCCTATGCGGACGACATTATCATCTTCACTCAAGCGGCGGCAAATCCTATGCGCCGGCTAAGAGCCTGTCTCGAAAAATATGAAAGAGTCTCCGGCCAACAAGTCAGCCTCGCCAAGAGTAATTTCTATATTGCCGAGGCCCATGAACACTGGGCAAACTCGATCCAGGCGGAAGGAGGCTTCTCTAGAGGGGCCTTTCCTTTTCTCTATCTCGGTGTCCCTATCTACCGTGGTGTCAAGCGCACGGACATGTTCCTCTTTCTACGGGAAAAGATTGCAAGAAGGATCTCAGGATGGGCACACCGTCACCTATCCTTTGGAGGAAGGCTTACGTTGATTAAGAGCACTCTTGAAGCGATCCCCTTGCACATCTTTCAAGCCGTCGAGCCCACGGCCGGTACCCTCAAGCAACTTGATCAACAAATGGCCCGATTCTTTTGGGGGTCTACGAATGAAAAGAAGCGGACCCATTGGATTGGATGGGAACAAATGTGCCGGCCCACTGATGAAGGAGGCCTTGGGATCCGAAAAACTATGGAGGTCCTCCACGCTTTCAATATCAAACTGTGGTGGCGATTTCGGGAGCAAAACTCCCTTTGGGCAAGATACATGATGGCAAAATATTGCTCCAACTCCACACCGCTCACCTTGAGATTGCCGAGCAGGAGTAGCCCTACGTGGAGAAGGCTCTCAAGAGCATGGCCCCTCGCGCAACCGCACATGAGATGGCTAGTGGGACAAGGGGACATCTACTTCTGGGATGACATTTGGCTTGGCAATAGCCCTCTGAGGGAACTTAGCCTTGATGATAGGGGAAGACCAACCACCCGGGTCTCGGAGTTCATTACAAATGGTGGTTGGGATGTGCCCAAGCTTCAACTCCTTCACAATCAGGCCGGCCTCCCTCAGCATGTTATCGATGGCATCATTAATACACCGATCCTCCATGACGAACAGGATATCCCGAGGTGGAACCTCTCTAAGCATGGGGAATTCACGGTGGCTTCGACATGGGACACACTTCGAGGACGAAACCCGATCATCCATGGTTTGGGGGACGTTTGGAAGGTAGGCCTCACCAACTCAATAGCCATCTTTATCTGGAGGCTTCTCTCCAATCGGGTGCCGGTTGACACGAAACTTCAGTGGCGGGAGATTGAGCTAGCTTCTAAGTGCCAATGCTGCCCCCACAGACCGAACACTGAGTCACTCCAACACCTCTTCATCCAGGGATATGGAGCTCGCAGAGTATGGAGTGAGTTCGACGGCTGGTTCACAGGCCCGTTCCCACGTATCCATATCAATGACACAATCCCTACGAGAATCGAAGTGTGGGCGCGAAGGTGCCAACAGCCGAACAAGAAACATCTTAGCCGAGCCACTCCATACCTCATCCTTTGGTTTATTTGGTCGGAGAGAAACAGGAGCCGCCACCAAGGCACACAGTTTAAACCACAAAACGTGGTATGGCAGGTCCACATGTTCATTCGAAATGCTATGTCTAATGGAAGCTTGAAGCCGAAACATTGGAAGGGAGTTAAACTTGGAATCAATATTCCTCAACAAGCGGCGGCAATCAGGGCGCTACCCCTAGCCATGGCAATCAAATGGAACCCCCCGGATCAGCCGTGGATAAAGCTCAACACGGATGGCTCCTATAATGAAGCGAACGGCAGTACAGGGGCTGGCGGGATTATTCGAGACCACTCGGGTAAGATGCTCGTCGCCGTCAGCACACCCCTTGAAGCCCACTCGGCGTTAGAAGCGGAGCTGTTGGCCATGATCCACGGGCTAAATATAGCCAAGGAATACGGCCTACCAATCTGGATTGAGTCAGATGCAGAGCAAGCAATCAAATTGGTCAATGGGACGGGATGGGGGCCGGCACTCGCTCGGCAAGCGGTGGCGCAACTAACCATTCTCAAACGCCAACTCAAATTCCGAGCCACCTTCATACACAGGGAGGGGAACAAAGCGGCGGACTTCCTTGCGAAAATGGGGCTAGTCCAAGACAGTGGCCTACGAATGCACTACAACTCAGCACCGAGAGAACTATTGGACTTGGTTAGATTGGACGAGATGGGAGTGTCGCACATCCGAAACCTAGACGGGGACGGGCATCAAAGTTGATCATGAGACGACGGGAGACAATAGTGACTAGCTTTGTGGTTAATTGTTTTTGGAAAGGAGTATGATGAGGTCCGAACCTTGTGGGATCGGACCGCATACTACTCTTGATTTTGTTACGGCACACCACTTTTGGGTGTGGCCACGCCTTGTAATTATCTCTTGTGGAAATATAGGGATGAGGGACCCACGAACCCTCCACCGTAGAGGTGTTTGATTAAAAAAAAAAAAAAAAAAAAAAAAAAAAAAAAAAAAAAAAAAAAAAAAGTTGCAGCCAAGAGGAGATGGACCATTCCAAGTGATTGCAAAAGTCAATGATAATGCTTACAAACTAGACTTACCTGGTGCATGTGTTGTCGCACCGAATCAAAGCGGGTTTAACTTTTAGAGAGAGACGCTCTTCCTTCTCTCTAACAATCCCCTCACCCTAACTCCCACCGCTGTCCCGGATTGTCTTGCCGGAATTTCAACCCCGCCACCCTCACTCTTCAACACCGTCGACCACCTACATCCCTCCTACATCCCTTCGCTTCCCCCCCCCCCCCCACGACGACCTCGCTGCCTCCCTCTCACTCATCATCGACGCGAGTCGAGCTTTTGGTGTCATCTCCATGCCGGACCATCCTCCGGACCCCGAGCCGGACTCCGAGGCTCCCCAGCTCATCACGGACCAGCAAATGATCATCCGGTCGGGGGAGGACTCCTTCCCTAAATCGCCGAGCTTGAAGAGGAAACTCAAAGCCTCTAAACTCCGGGGTAAAGGCCAGATGTGCACACCGGCTCCACCCGCTAAAGGAGATGGACGTAAAAGGTTCATTCTATCACCCCTCCCGGAAGATAAGCAGCTCCGAAAGAAGCTTTCCTAGTCATCCAAACGGTAAGGTGGATCCCTCTCCGGTCATCCCGAACCTTGATGATAAAGGGGATCTCAACGTTCGTATGGCTGAAGACCTTGCCGGACAAGGAGAGGATACGCCATCGCCGGATTCCGACCAGACCCCCGACGGAGTCTCCACACCCGTCGGCCAAGGTGATGCTCATCCCCCACGACCAACACAAACGGACAAGACACTCCCATGTGATGCCCACATGTCCTTGGATGGAGAGAAAGTCAAATTACCTCAAATGGATACAAGTACAAAACCACTTTTAGAAAGAGACTTGGTCCCTTTCCAACCCACCCACTCACGTGAGGACTTGACCGTTGCACATCCCTTGCAGCCAACACACGAAAACCTCATGCTCATTGCTCCCTTGGATGCGGCGGAGTCGATGGATCTCATGGCGGCACAACCTCTCCTCGCCGGAAAACAGCCGGAGGTCACCTACTCGGCGGGGGGCCCTCAACCCCTCCTCATTTCGCCAAATGAACAAGTCTCAGACGTCTTGATGATTACCTACAATCCACCCATCGATGATTTCCCTCCTCTCGAGCGCGGGAGAACCCGGAAGCTCCGAAACAACTTCGAAGCCGGCCAGTCAAGTACCGGGGAGGTTCGGACAAAGGCTCGGACATTGGCGCCGACCTTGGGGTAACTAGAACCGACACTTTGGTGGGATCGACGATTGGAGCCAATACCCCGAGTGTCAACGGGAACATGCTACGAGGCCAACAAGATAGGGCCGAGAGCGAGACCCCGCCCAAAGAAGGAGGTGCATGGAGCAGCCATTGAGCCGGCATTGACCCCGCCGTGCGACAAGCCACGAAGCCAATCTCTATGGCGGACATGGTCCGAGGAACGACACGAACAGATGGTCCGCAAGCTTTTGACCCGAAGTCCGTCCAAAACATCGGATTTGCAACAACATCCAATGGTGTTCCGGCGATCTACTTCTCGGGCGCGGAGATTCAAAAATTGGCTACAAGCCTTGGATGCGCCATCGTCGGTAAGTTCTCTCACTCTATCCCGGCCTTACATCAAATTCAAAAGGCGCTTGAAAATATTAAATTGAGCCGAGACTTTTCTTGGAAGTATCTTAATGCTAAACATATTCTTATTCAATGTGAGGATATTGCCGATTATGCAAAGATCCTTGGAGGTCCGAAAGGAACGCCTATTTGGTTTATTGATCGTCACCCCATGAGGGTTTTCAAGTGGTCTCCGGACTTCGACGCCTATTGTGAGTTAATCGAAGTGTCCATTCTGCTACTAACTTTTCCCCATTTGAAGTTGTGTATGGTTTCAATCCATTGAGTCCACTAGATTTGATTCCAATACCTATTGAAGATCGTGCAAGTCTTGATGGAAAAGCTAAGGCTGAAATGGTGAAAAGATTGCATGAAAGGGTAAGACTCAACATTGAAAAGAGGACAGAACAATATGCAAAGCAAGCCAACAAGGGTCGGAAACAAGTCATCTTTGAGCCGGGAGATTGGGTTTGGTTGCATATGAGAAAGGAGAGATTTCCTTCGAAAAGAAAGTCCAAGTTGCAGCCAAGAGGAGATGGACCATTCCAAGTGATTGGAAAAGTCAATGATAATGCTTACAAACTTGACTTACCTGGTGAGTTTAATGTAAGTGCTACTTTCAATGTTTCTGATTTATCTCCTTATGTTGGTGAATTAGATTCGAGGACGAATCCTCTTGAAGAAGAAGGGAATGATGGAGGTACACCCAAGCTGATCAACAAGGACAAGAAGATGGATCCATTAATCATTCAAAGTGGACCAATTACAAGAGCTAGAGCTAAGAAGATAAAGGAGTCCATGATGCTTTTAGTTGATGAAATAAAAGCCCAATTCCAAGACCATTCAACATTGGGCCAAATGGTGAATATTATTCAAGTTAGTGGGCAGCCCAATGCATGAAGTTTTGAGTCAATATATATCACATTTTGGAGGCCCAAATTGAAGATAAATGATGCATTTTCGTCCAAGTTGGAGCAGCAAAAATGAAGAGTCATTTTTAAGTTACTTTTTGAGTTAAATAATTGACTTTAGATGTCCTAAAGTCACACCAATAGTTAGGAGTTACTTTTCACTTATTATGAGTCATTCTAAAGGTCTTAAGTTGTACTAATGATATGAGACTTTCAAGAGTCCATTCTAGCCTATAAATAGGCTTGTAAGCATGTCATTTGAGGACATCATTGATCAAATACGAAAATAGAGTTTGTCTTGTGAGTTGAATTCTCTTTGTAGAGTTTTTCACTTGTTTGGAACTTATCAAGATACTTTGAGCAAGTTCTTGTGGCGTTCAACCATACCGAGGTTCTTGGCTGATTACATAGCCAACGGGTCGAGGTTTTCCAAGCTCTGGAAGTGGATCAAACCAGATTATCAATCAAGGAAATCTGCTGCCAATCATTATACGTGGGGTTCTTGGATCAATATATCCAACGGGTCCTTCGTCGTATCCCAATCCATATCAGAAGCCGTTGGAAGAGGAGGTTAGGGATGTGGTCTTTAATATCAACCCAGAGAGTGTCTCGGGACCAGACGGATACTCCTCTCTTTTCTATCAAAGTTGTTGGAAGATTATCAGCAAGGATGTGCTGGATGCAGTGCATGACTTCTTTGAAGGAACCATAATGCCGAGAGGAATTGCTGCGACGATGATTACTCTGATCCCCAAGAAGAAAAATCCCACGTCATGGGCAGAATATAGACCTATAAGCTTGTGCAATGTGTCGAACAAGATTATATCCAAGCTTATTGCAACAAGAATGGCGCCGCTCATGCCAATGGTAACAGCGCCTAATCAAAGTGGATTTGTTAAAGGGCGACTTCTCAGTGACAATGTGCTCCTGGCCAATGAAATATTCCATGAAATCTGGAAGTGCAATCCTTCCCCGAACCTAGCAGTCAAGCTAGATATGGCAAAAGCCTATGATAGGGTTCAATGGCCGTTCCTGCTAAAAGTGATGAAGAAGATGGGATTCTCGGAGATGTGGTTGAGTATGATTGAGAGATGTATTAGCTCGTGCTGGTTTTCGGTCCTTATTAATGGATCGCCATCTGGATTCTTCAAATCATCACGAGGACTAAGTCAAGGGGATCCCCTCTCACGAGGTTCTGCACTGCTAGGTACTCAATGGAAGTGTCCCACCTTGCATATGCAGATGATATAATGATATTTACACAAGCAAGAAAGGCTTCCATTCGAAAACTTAAAGAATGTCTCAAACATTACATGGAAGTCTCTGGTCAATTGATAAATGAGGGCAAGAGTTGCTTCTACATTGACAAGAAGTATGACAGATGGGCAATAGGTGTAACTTCGGCTGGAGGCTTTCAACAGGGTACACTGGGTACATATTTGGGGGTCCCTATCTTTCGGGGACGAAACAAAACAAATCTATACCTATTCATCAGGGATAAAATTTTAGAAAAGATCAACAGCTGGTGTCACAGACAACTATCCTTTGGGGGAAGGTTAACTTTAATAAAGAGCATTCTCGGGGCAATACCAATACATATATTTCAGGTCCTTGAACCCACAAAAGGAGCACTAAAAATGGTGGAACAGGTCATGGCCAGGTTCTTTTGGGGATCTTGCAACACTTCCTCCAAAACTCATTGGATAAAGTGGATGGATGTATGCAGGCCAACTGCAGAGGGAGGACTAGGACTGAGGAGGATGAGAGACACAGTTGAGGCTTTTAGCTATAAACTTTGGTGGAGATTTTGAGAGAAGAACTCTCTATGGGCAGAATATATGCATCTGAAATACTGGTCGAGATCAGCTTCCTTTTCCATCTATCGATCAGGTCGGTTCAGTCCAACTTGGAGAAGGATGTACAAAGCTGGATTGAAATGTCAAAAGAAAATCAGCTGGCTGTTGGGAACAGGGAGAATAAATTTCTGGGAAGATATATGGGTGAAAGATCAACCACTTGTGAACTTCTGCACGAAGGAGGGTACCCCAGAGTTTACATGGGTAAGGGACCTTTGGACAGAGAGAGGATGGGATGAAGGAACGATTAGTGGATTGATGCAGGAATGGGGATTGCCGGGGGAGGTGTTGGAGGATATCAGAAATGTACCGAGAGATCCTAATGAGAAGGACATAGCAAGATGGAATCTGACTCCGCATGGCAACTTCACAGTGGCATCAGCATGGGAGGAAGTGCGACATAGAGGAGAAGAAATGGAAATATACAAGATCATCTGGGACAAAGGAATTAATCCTACAATCTCGGTTTTCCTATGGAGACTTCTGGCCAATCGGATCCCAGTGGATGAAAAGGTTCAATCGGATCACAGAATCAAGGATGCACTTATTTGTGAATGGGAATGCAGCAAGGGAAATTTGGAGCCACTTTGCAAGATGGTTTCCACAAGTACCAGCTTTTGATGGACCTGGACACAATCTAGAAGTAAGACTAAGGTGGTGGCAAAAATATATGGGCGAAAGGAACAAGCAGCACATATGTTACCTCATCCCCTGTCTGATTTTTTGGTACATATGGACTGAGAGGAATGGATGTGTACATAGGAGTTTGGCCTTCAAGGTTGGAAATGTATGTCGGCGAGTCACAGCACATATTAGGAACCTGGTGCTAGCAGGACACCTTGGCCCGGAGCAGTGGAGTGGGTGTGTGCCAAGAGTGGATTTTATGGAGGAGAATCCACGAAGACACAAAATCAAAAGAGTAGAGAGAGTGCAATGGAGACCGCCGGACTATCCATGGATGAAACTGAACACAGATGGTGGTGTGGAAGGATCCACGAACAAGGCTGGAGGGGGAGGTCTGCTACGCAACTCACATGGTAATATAGTGGAAGCTTTCTGCTCCCCTTTGAAGGCCGAGTCAGGTTGGGAGGCAGAGGTGATGGCACTTTTGGAAGGAATTGTGATGGCAAAAGGATATACCCGACATATCTGGATTGAAACAGATGCTGAAAGCTTGAGAGCATACATGGAAAAAGGATGCTTAGGCCAGGCAAAAACGAGACACATAATGGCAAGAATCAGGGTTGCACTTAGAGACACCACGTGGAAGATTTCTCACATACGAAGAGAGGGGAATAAGGCAGCATATTATTTGGCCTCGATGGGGAAGAATAGCTCTACACAAAACAGGTTTACGGCAAGATCGGTCCCGGCTAGAGTGAAAGCTCTAGTGCATCTTGACCAAATTGGTATGTCCAATTTTAGCTTTTGTTAGAGGATAGCTTGTGGTTTTGTGTTATGATTTTCTTGAGTTTGGAAAGGATAATTAGAAATATGTAAGGCATTTCCTTTATTTTTGGCAACCTACTTTTGGGATTGCTAGATTGTAACCTGATTTTGATCATGATATATATGGGACGAAAGACCTACTCAATCCCTCCACCGCGAAGGTGTTTGATTAAAAAAAAAAAAAAGTAGATGGTCGGGATGCCATTGGACACGGAGGCAAAGCCAATGTTATTAAGCTTTTCCGGCTCGAAAGCATGAGGGCCCTTTGGGTCGTTAGATCCTTTAAGGAGGTCCGCCATCGACTTCGGCTTGCCGGGGTGGCCCGAGGGCGGCACGCCCCCCCCCCCTTGTTGGGTGCCGATATTCGGACCCCATGGTGCGGCTGTTTGTTTTGGGATGTCCATTGCCGTAGGCTGGGTCGATGCTCTCGAACTCATCCCCTCTCCCTCGGCTTCACAATGGTTGGCCATAGCCATGCTTAGGTTCACTTCGGCCAAGGGAGGGTTAACACTTGTGCCGGCACTTTGTAGCGGTTGGTTTCCCCACTTCGTCCGAACCCCAAGTTGAGCGTCCCTTGGGTGTGACTTTCCGGCTTCAAAGGTGTATCGTATTTTGAGTGTCCTACCTTTTCCAAGGGGGGGAAAATCCTCATACGATGGGTTGTGTGTCGCCGCACTCGAAGGCATTGCTGGTTCAATTCTCGGCTGGCAAGTATTGTATGGCTCCGGTGCCATGGGTTAGGTTTCCGGCGGCCCAGCGGTTAGAAGTGGTTGCGCGGCCAAGGCATCCATCATTTCCGCCGAGTCCAAAGCGGCTAGGTGGATGAGCTCCGCCTCCTTTGGTAGCTTAGGGTTCTCAACTTCGATGGGTTCACGTGAACCTTTGGTGCGGAAAGGCACAAAAGCACTTTCAGAAATTAGTTTTGTCCCTATAGCTGAATTGGGTAACTTGCCTTGCTGCAAAAAGGATGTCATATTTGGTTGTTTTGAGGCTTCAACGGCTCCTTGTGGACCAGCAGCACGTGATGTCCCAGCTTGGCAAAGCGCCAATTGACTTTCGAAGGGTGGAAGTGTTGGTGTGGCCAATTCGGGCAAGTTGACTATCTCGGCCTCCAAAGCTCTCTGTCCCATTCTAGGACCATCTCTCACCACTCGCACATCATGGAGGCTGGAGTCCCCACCATCGGCGATGACCCCCCCTAACACCGTCGGACTCATGGCCGGCGGCTGAGCCACCCATGGCCGAATCAGCGTCGGCGTGGGCCTTGATGCACATTCTTTCAATTTCGGCGTTGGGGCATGGAGGGGGCTTGTCCGGCGGTTGGCTATCACTTGCGGGTTGGCCGGAGCTCGCGGGGAAGATGACCGTTTTGCACTTGAGATTTCCGGCGAAGGCGCCATCTTCATCACCAAAAGAAAGTTTCTTTCATAGTTGTTTATCCTCCGGGAGTGGGGAGAGGATGAAGCGTTTCCGGCCATCTCCCTTCGAGGGTGATGAACGGTGAAGAACGGTGAAGAATCGTCGGAGGAGGGAGTGGTGCGTGGCATGGGTCGGCTAATGTCGTCGGGTGGCGAGGTGGTGGTGGGAGGTTGGCGGCGGAGGTCAAAGGTGGGGCAATAGGGTGGAGTATTTTAGAGAGAAGGAGGAGCTTCTCTCAAAAGGTCCCGAAAACCTCTTTGTTCCACTCCTTTAGTGCTCTTTTAACTCTGGAATGTTTAATTTGGATGTTTAGAAGGCCGCCCGCCCCAGCGGGCTCTTCCCATGCATTCTTAACTACAGCCAAAAATCCCTCATGTCGGATCCACGTGTTCTGGAACCTGAATGCCTTCCCCCCGATGGCAATGTTCGACATTTTGCATCGTGCTAGAACTGGTCTGTGGTCCGAGGTGATTCGTGGGAGGTTCGTTACTCGGGTGGCCTCGAAGACCCTAGTCCAAGCCTCATTAACAAGCTCTCTATCCTGGCGTTCAAATAAACCATTTTTGGCCCAAGTAAATTCCGCCCCATCGAACCCTGGGTCCACGAGTCGGCAATCCTCAATTGCCTCCGCAAAATTGACCATCTCGGCCTGCCGGTTGGTGTCGCTCCCAGTTCTGTCCCGGTGGGATAGAATGGTGTTGAAGTCACCACCTATAATCCATGGTATTCCCTCGAGGGTTCCAGCGATCTCTCTCATCTTATCCCACAAAAGGTATCTCTCAGATCTTGTGCATTTGGCGTACACGGCCGAGATAGCTAGAGGGCTAGCAATGCGATGTGACTTGAGCCTCCCGTGAAAGATTTGTTCGGAGTCCCAATCAATATCAAAAGTAGAGCCTTCTTCCGCAAACAACCAAATCTTGCCGCTTGTGTTCGAGCCGATGAAGGGCAGCCCCACGGCCTTGGAGAACCGGACCAGATCAGGGGTTGTAAGCGGTTCCATTATTGCAAGAAATAACACATTATGACATTTAATCAATCTTTTCAATAAGTGTTGGGTTGACGCATTTGCGATCCCCCTCACGTTGCAAAACATGATATTGTAAGATATCATTAAGAGATGGGGTTCTTACCCGAAGGGGATGAAGGCCTGCCTGACATTGGATGATTTGTTGCTCTTAGTTCTTTGCGTGATCCTCGGCATCGCTTAGGTGAAGATTGCCTCCCCCCGTCTCGCACCCCACTTGCGCGTCCATGACCGAGCCTTCCGCATTCCCACAATTGTCAACATCAAATTCTCCACTCTCCATGAGGGAGTAGTGTTGGTTAGTGCTCATATGGTTTTTCATCGCAAAAGAATCCACGTCCCCTCGTCATGGAATGTCGCGCGCCCCCTCTCGAGTTCCCGCGTGTAGACGGGTAAGCCACACGTTTCTCATTGGGGCCTCCCCTCCCCGCCTCCGAATGTTCATGCATTGGCGTTGGTGTCTCAAAGTGCAAATATGGTGGTTCCCATCCCCGAGCTTTACCCGCATATCGTATGTTCCGCTATGCATTTCACTCCCCTCGTGAGGTTCCCCCATTATGTCCGGTCCCTCCCAAATTGTTTCAACGGCACCTTCTCCAAGTGAGTTGTTGCTTGATCTATCACCCGCCTTTCCTTTTTTCCTTCCTTGGCATTTCCATTCATTTGAGTTAGGGGCGCTTGTCCGGCGGTTGGCTCATTTGAGGGGGCTTGTCCGGCGGTTGGCTCACTTGCGGGTTGGCCGGAGCTCGTGGGGAAGATGACCGTTTTGCATTTGAGATTTCCGGCGAAGGCGCCATCTTCGTCACCAAAAGAAAGTTTCTCTCCGGGAGTGGGGAGAGGATGAAGCGTTTCCGGCCATCTCCCTTCGAAGGAGGAGCCGGAGTATTCTTGCGGGCCTTGTACCTCGCCTTTCTCTCCTTCACTTTCATGGCTTAAGTCGGAGGTTTGGGTAGCTCCTCCTCGGGGGACCGAAAGACCATTTGCTGGTCCGTGAGTTCGCGCGCTTCCTCGGGACCAGGTTCGGGGTCCGATGGGGGTCCGGCATGTCCGGCCGTGGAGCAAAGACCGGCGTAGATGCGAGTGGACAAGCTCTTGTGAGGATCAGCCGGTTCGGGGGATTGGGGACAACCACTAAGGAGGGTGATGAACGGTGAAGAACCGTCGGAGGAGGGAGTGGTGCGTGGCGGGGGTCGGCTAATGTCGTCGGGTGGCGAGGTGGTGGTGGGAGGTTGGCGGCGGAGGTCAAAGGTGGGGCAATAGGGTGGAGTATTTTAGAGAGAAGGAGGAGCTTCTCACTCTTAGTCTCGTCTAAAATTGGTCGTCATATGTGTGTTGAGAGATAAATACCATTTTGAATCAAAATCATGGCTCGATTCTTATGTGGGCTGAATAGGGAGATTGCAAACATTGTGGAGCTTCAACACTATGAGGAGTTGGAGGACATGGTTCATATGGCCATGAAGGTGGAGGGACAATTGAAGAAGAAGGGAAAAATCCAAAAGAATTTTTCAACAAATTCTCATTCGTCAAGGACAAAAGAGTGGACTTCATCCAAATCCAATTTTGGGGCAGCTTCTAAACCCCAAAATGAAGCGTCGACATCCAAGTCCAAAGAATTTGAGAAGGGTAAAGGTATTTCTACTTCTACTTCTACTCGAAATAGATATATCAAATGTTTTCGTTGTCAAGGTGTTGGACACATTGCATCTCAATGTCCAAACAAAAGGGTGATGATTTTGAAGCCAAATGGAGAGATAGAATCTGAAAGTGAACGTGAAGATGATGATGAGGAGGAGGAGGATAAACAATTGGAGGAGATTGGACCAGAACATGGAGAACTTTTGGTGGTTCGAAGGGCTCTAAACATGCAAAACAGAAACGATGATCAACAAAGGGAGAACATCTTCCACACAAGGTGTTTGGTCCAAGGTAAATTTTGCATAATGATTATTGATGGCGGTAGTTGTGCAAATGTTGCAAGTTCTGAAATGGTGGAAAAGTTGAGCTTAACAACGGAAAAACATCCTAATCCATACAAGCTACAATGGCTTAATGAATGTGGAGAAATTCGAGTGACTAAGTGAGTTCTAATTTCGTTTTCAATTGGCAATTATAAAGATGATGTTCTTTGTGATGTTGTGCCAATGCATGCAAGTCGCATTCTTTTGGGAAGGCCATGGCAGTTTGATCGTAGGGTGATTTATGATGGATTTACAACCACTACACCTTCAAGCACACCAACAAGTCTATTATGCTTGTCTCATTGACACCTCAACAAGTTCAAGAGGACCAACAGAAATTGTCACAAGCAAGGAGAGCTCGTGAGGTTGAGAGAAAAAAAAAGCGCACGCGATGCCTTTGGGAACATCCATAACAACCTCAGGGATATGGAGGTGAAAATCGCACTGGCCCAAAGCGATTTCGAAGAAAGGCCAACCCCGGAGAACAGGACAGAGATCAATAGATGCATTACCGAGTACATTCGACTCCTTAAAATGGAGGAGGACTTCTGGCGACAAAAGGCTACCCTAAGATGGCTAGGGGAGGGCGACAAGAATACTAAATTCTACCAAAGTCGGGTCAATCAAAAAAGGATCCGCATGCGCATCCACAAGATCAATGTGGGCGGCCGGGAGATCTCGGACGAAATGGAGATAAGAAGTTCGGCGGTGGAGTTCTTCCAAGACCTCCTGGCCCCGGGGCCCCTCACTTTGTCCGAGCCAGACCTTGATTTGATCCGTCAACTCCCACCCTTGGATGAAGTGGCTGCTCTCCCCGACCCTCCATCCGCAGAGGAAGTTAAAAAGGCTGTTTTTGACATCTCCGGGGACAGTGCCCCAGGGCCGGATGGTTTCACGGCCTTGTTCTACCAGGCCTGTTGGGCGACGGTTGGGCCGGACGTGGTGGCGGCTATAGGCCAATTCTTCGGGGGTGCCTACCTCCCACGTAGCGTCACGGCCACAAGCATTGTCCTCATCCCAAAAAAGCTTGTGCCGGAGTCGTGGAGCGACTACCGCCCCATTAGCCTGTGCAACGTCGTCAACAAGATTATCACAAAGATAATGTCGAAGAGAATGACTTCGCTCATCCCTATGGTTATCTCACCAAACCAGAGTGGATTTGTGAAGGGACGGCTCCTCAATGATAATGTCCTTTTGGCACAGGAGATGTTCCATGAGCTCTCGAGATGTGCGCCGGCCCCTAATGTCGCGGTAAAAATCGATATGGCTAAGGCCTACGACCGAGTACAATGGCCCTTCCTTTTGAAAGTGCTACACCGGATGGGTTTCCCGGCCCCGTGGGTCTCTTTGATTGAGCGATGTGTGGGCTCGTGTTGGGTCTCGGTGCTGGTCAATGGCGCCCCCTCCGGGTTCTTTAAGTCCACCCGCGGCCTCAGACAGGGAGATCCAATATCTCCGACACTTTTCGTAATTGCAGCTGAGTACCTCTCAAGAATATTAGACAAGCTCATTTTGGGAAAGAAAGAGATGACTTTTAGAGCTACTCGCCACTGCATGGAAATAAGCCACCTCGCCACATTGTGATACTTCTACATTGCCGAACAACATGAAGGGTGCGCCAACATTATACAAAATGAAGGAAGCTTCGCACGAGGTACTTTCCCATTTTTGTACCTTGGAGTTCCTATTTATCGTGGTGTCAAACGTACAGATATGTTTATGTTCCTTCGGGAAAAGATTGCTGCACGAATCTCGGGGTGGGCTCATCGACACCTCTCCTTTGGAGGTAGGCTTACACTACTCCAAAGCACACTTGAAGCGGTGCCGCTGCACATTTTCCAGGCCATTGAACCAACATCCGGGGCCCTTAAGAAATAAAGAGTGCAATAGTTGAAAAAGAGAGTGTACAAACAGTCTTTGTTTACCACTAACGAATTAACCACTTCTTTGCCAAGTACTTTTGTGTCTCTTTTACAGGAATTCGAAGATATTTTTCCAGTGGAAGAATCAAGTGGATTACCTCCATTAAGAGGTATTGAACACCAAATCGACCTTGTTCCCGGGGTAGTTCTACCAAACCGACCAGCCTATAGAGCCAATCCCGAAGAGACTAAGGAAATTCAAAGGCAAGTGCAAGAATTGTTGGACAAAGGAAAAATCCGTGAGAGCATGAGTCCATGTGTTGTTCCTGTAATTGTTGTTTCTAAGAAAGATGGATCATGGTGGATGTGCATCGACTGCCGAGCAATCAACAAAATCACGGTAAAGTATCGCTATCCTATTCCTAGGCTAGATGATATGCTTGATGAATTGCATGGATCTGTTGTGTTTAGTAAGATCGATTTGAAAAGTGGTTATCATCAAATTCGAATTAGAGAAGGAGACAAATGGAAAACAGCCTTTAAAACAAAATTTGGTCTTTTTTTTTTAATTAAACACCAGGGTTCGTGGGTCCCTCATCCCTATATATCAAAAAGGGGGATTACAGAACGTGGCCACACCCGAAAGTGGTGTGCCATAGCAAAGGCAAGAGTAGAAAGCGGTCCGACTCCACACGGCACGGACCCCATCCTACTCCCTTCAAAAGTGCAATTAAACAAAACAAAGGCTCTATGATCTTCCATCTCCGAGTAACCGACTCTAGTATCCGTCCCCATCTAGGGTTCGAATGTTTGGAACACCCATTCGGTCCAAGCGGACGAAGTCCATGAGGTCTCTTGGTGCAGAATTTTGATCCAATTGTCGACCGCTATCAAGCCTTAGGCCCATTCTCGCAAGGAAGTCCGCCGCCTTGTTCCCCTCCCGGTGTATGAAGGTGGCTCGGAATTTAAGTTGGCGCTTGAGCAGGATCAATTGCGCCACTGCTTGCCGAGCTAGAGCCGGCCCCCACCCTGCTCCATTGACCAGATTAATGGCTTGCTCGGCATCTGATTCGATCCAGATTGGTAAGTCAAGATCCTTGGCTAAGCGCAGCCCATGGATCATGGCCGTCAGCTCAGCCTCCAGAGCCGAGTGTGCTTCAAGGGGCGTGCTAAACGCCACCAGCATCTTGCTTTGTTGGTCACTTCATTGAAGGAGCCATCCGTGTTTAGTTTAATCCAAGGGTGGTCCGGGGGGTCCCATTTGATTGCCATGGCTAGCGGCTGCGCCCTAGCTGGTTCCACTTGTTGCGGGATGTTGATTCTAAGTTTGACCCCTCGCCAATACTTCGGCTTCAAGTTTCCGTTGGCCATGGAGTTCCGGATGAACATGTGGATCTGCCATACCACATTGTGCGGATTGAACCTCGTGTCTTGGTGCCGGCTCCTATTTCTTTTCGCCCAGATGAACCACAAGATGAGGTAGGGGATGGCTCGGCTAAGGTGCTTCTTGTTCGGTTGGTGACATCTTCGCATCCAAGTTTCAATTCTCGTTGGGATTGTGTCATTGATTGAGAGGCGGGGGGTCGCCCCATCAAACCACGAATCAAACTCATTACATACTCTGCGAGCTCCGTAACCCTGAATGAAGAGGTGTTGGAGGGACTCAATATTCGGTCGAAGAGGGCAACATTGGCACTTGGAGGCAAATTCAATCTCCCGCCACTGAAGTTTTGTGTCGACTGGCACCCGATTGGAAAGAAGCCTCCAGATGAAGATGGCTATTGACTTAGTGAGGCCCGCCTGCCAAACATCACCCAAGCCTTGAACGATCGGGTTCCGCCCTCGGAGTGTGTCCCACGTCGATGCTCTGTGAATTCTCCGTGCTCAGAGAGGGTCCACCGCGGGATATCCTGTTAGTCTTGGAGTATCGGGGTGCTGAGGATGCGATCAATAATATGCTGTGGGATGCCGACTTGATCGTGCAGGAGTCGGAGCTTGGGTTCATCCCAAGTGCCATTTGTAATGAACTCCGAGACCCGGGTGGTTGGCCTTCCCCTATCATCAAGGCTGAGGTCCCTGAGTGGGCTGTTGCCAAGCCAGATGTCATCCCAGAAGTAGATATTCCCTTGCCCCACAAGCCACCTCATGTACGGTTGCGCGAGAGTCCAAGCTCTAGAGAGCCTCCTCCATGTAGGGCTACTCCTGCTCGGCGTTCTCAAGGTAAGTGGTGTGGAGATGGAGCAATATTTTGCCATCATGTATTTTGCCCAATGGGAGTTTTGTTCCCGGAAGCGCCACCATAATTTTATGTTGAAAGCACGTAAAACCTCCAAAGTTTTCTGAATCCCGAGACCTCCTTCCTCGGTAGGGCGACACATTTGATCCCATCCAATCCAATGGGTTCGCTTTCTCTCACTCGTAGATCCCCAAAAGAATCGGGCCATTTATTGATCAAGTTGTTTTAAGGTGTCGGCAGTGGGCTCAATGGCTTGGAAGATGTGTAAGGGGATCGCTTCAAGGGTGCTCTTAATCAGCGTGAGCCTCTCTCCAAAAGATAAGTGCGGGTGTGCCCAGCCCGAGATCCTTCTTGCAAATCTTTTCACGTAGGAAGAGGAACATGTCCGTGTGCTTTACACCACGGTAGATGGGGACGCCGAGGTAGAGGAAAGGAAAGGTGCCCCTAGTGAAGCCTCCTTCCGCTTGGATCGAGGGTGCCCAATGGTCATGGATTTCGGCGATATAGAAGTTGCTCTTGGTGAGGCTGACTTGTTGGCCGGAGACATTTTCATAGTTCTCGAGGCAGGCTCGGAGCCGGCGCTGGGGGGTTGCCGCCGCTTGTGTGAATATTATAATATCATCCGCATAGGCTAGGTGACTGACCTCAATGCATCTCCGGGAGGCCTTAAACACCATATCCCTTTGGCGAAGTATAAGCTTATCCAAGGCTCGAGACAGGTAGTCCGCGGCAATTACAAACAACGCAGGGGAAATCGGATCACCTTGTCGGAGTCCCCGTGTTGATCTGAAGAATCCTGAAGGTACCCCATTGACAAGGATCGAGAACCAACACGAGCCTATGCACCTCTCCATGAGTGAGATCTATGTGTCCGGGAATCCCATCGCCGAAGCACCTTGAAGAGGAAAGGCCATTGGATCCTATCATAGGCTTTCGCCATGTCGATCTTCACCGCTACAATAGGCGCTGGGGAGCATCTTGCAAGTTCATGGAACATCTCTTGGGCCAACAGAGCGTTATCATTGAGGAGCCGCCCTTTCACGAAACCACTTTGGTTTGGGGAGATGACCTGTGGAAGGAAAGGGGAGAGTCGAGTCGTGAGTACCTTGGTGATGATCTTGTTAAAGACGTTGCAGAGGCTGATGGGTCGGTAGTCGGTCCATGACTCGTGCGACGCCTTCTTTGGGATGAGGACAATGCTTGTGGCCGTAATACTTCGTGGCAGGAAAGCCCCTCTAAAGAACTGGCCAATTGCTTCCACCACCTCCGGCCCCACAATAGTCCAACAAGCTTGGTAGAAAGTGGCGAAGAAGCCATCGGGTCCGGGGGCGCTATCTCCGGAAATGCTGAAAACGGCGCTCCTGATCTCGTCCGCACCCGGCGCATTTGCGATGTCCGCAAAGTGCTCGGCTGAGTGTACTCGCTGGATAAGGTCAAGGTCTGGCTCGTCTAGAACCGGGTTGCTGGGTGCTAGGAGTTGTTGGTAGAGAATCTACCGCTGACTTTTTTATTTCGGCCTCCTCAGTAAGCTCCTGGTCGTTGACACGAATCGAGTGGATGCGTAGGAGAACCCTTTTTTTTTCACCTAGCTTTGATAGAACTGGGTATTTTTGTCGCCCTCCGCAAGCCATCTCAGGGCTGCCTTTTGCCACCAAAAATCCTCTTCCATTTTCAGCAACATGATGTACTCGGCAATGTATTTATTGATCATTGTCCTATTTTTCGGTGTTGGCCTTGCCTCGAAGATGGATTGGGCCACGGCAATTCCTTCCTCCTTTTCCTTGAGGTTGGCATGGATGTTCCCAAAAACTTCTTTGTTCCACGCCTTTAGGGCTCTTTTCACTCTAGCATGTTTGATTTGAATATTTAGGAGTCCACTCGCCCCCGTACTCTCCTCCCATGCATTTTGCACTACAGCCATGAACCCCCCATGTCGGATCCACATGTTCTGGAATCGGAATGCCTTGCCTCCGATGGTAGTGTTCAGCGTCTTACATCTTACAAGGACCGCCGTGGTCCGAAGCAACCCGAGGGAGGTTCGTAACCCCAGTAGCTTCGAAGGCCCTAGCCCAACCCTCACTAACAAGCACTCTATCCAATCTTTCAAAGAGGCCGTTTTTGGCCCATGTGAATTCTGCCCCATCGAACCCCGGATCAAGAAGCCTACAGTCTTCAATTGCCTCCGCGAAGTCGACCATCTCGGCTTGCCTGTTGGTGTCGCTCCCAACCCTATCTCGGTGTGATAGGATGGTGTTGAAGTCGCCACCGATAATCCATGGTGATCCTTCGAGGGGCCCAGCAATCTCTCTCATCTTATCCCACAGGAGGTGTCTTTCGGATCTTGTGCATTTGGCATACACGGCCGAAATGGCCAGCGGCCTAGCAATGCGGTGGGACTTGAGACGCCCATGTAGGATTTGTTCCGAATCACAAGTGGATCCCTCTTCCGCAAACAACCAGATTTTTCCGGTCATGTTCGATCCAATGTAGGTCAGCCCCAGGGCGTTGGAGAACCGGTCCGGATCCGGTGTTGTGAGTGGTTCCATTATTGCAAGGAATAAAACATTATGAGATTTAATTAGCCTTTTTAAAACGTTTTGGGTTGACGCATTTGCGATTCCCCTCACGTTCCAAAACATGATATTGTAAGACATCATTAACAAGTAGGATGCGTACCCGAAGGAGACGAAGTCCCTCCTTGATATTCAATGAGATGTTGCTCTTTGTTCGTTGCGTGCTCCTCGGCATCGTCAAGTGGAGAGCCGTCTCCAATCCTCTCGGTCCCCACTTGCATGTCCATGGCCAAGTCGTCCGCTTCCCCACAATTGTCGACATCAAATTCTCCATTCGCCATGAGGGAGTAGTATTGGTTAGTGCTCATGTGATTCTTACTTGAGAAGAAACCACGCCCCCTAGTCATTGCATGGCGTGCGCCCCCTCTCGCACTCCCTCGTGTAGGCGGGGACACCGATCGGCTCGCCTTGGTGTACTCCCATTCCGCATCCATATCTCCATGAATTGGTGAAGGTGGCTCGGTGGTCGGGGGTGTTGGGTTCCCTTTTTCACCTCCCCCGCGCTTGAGGCCCACTTTGAATTGTTGTTAGGACGATTCCCGTCATTGCCCTTATTCTTCCCTTGGCGGTTCCCTTCATTGGAGTTAGGATTGTGCCTCACCACATCTTGCATGCCCTTCATACCGTGGCCTTCGGGGTTTGCCTTCTTTGGCGGGTTGATATTGTAGTTTCGTTTCGGCGGCCTTTCCTTTTTGCCCATCGCATAGCACACTTCACTTGCATGGCCAACATGTTTACACTCTTGGCAATAGGATGGGATCTTATCCCACCGGACTTGTTGCACCAACTCGCGGCCGCACAAGTCAAGGATTATCTCTTCAGGGGGCGGTTTGGTGATGTCAATCTCAATACAAATGCGCCTATCTTGAGTTTGTGAGAGAAGCTCTCCCCTCTCTCTAGAATTCGCCCCTCTTCCTCCCTCCCCTTGGAGGGAGGTGATATGTAAGCTTTAGACACGACTATGGTGAAGGCCGGCGGAGAACCGGCGGTTGAGGCTGCTACGGTTTCATCTCTCACGTTCGAATCACCCCGCTCGCCGGAACGGAGTCTCCCTTTCATCCCACGGCCAAAGACGAAGAGGGCCGGGACTCCTTTCCCCGAGAGAGGCCGACGTGATCTGAAACGCGTAGGCCTTGAGACAATTTCGGGGGTTAGTCGAATCAAGAAGAAAATGATCTTCGAAATGGCCGGAGAGCTACTCGACCGGGAAAATGATGAGGGGACGGCGTCGCCGGAAGGAGAGCAGCCTCCCAGTGGGTATATGATGAGCACGTTTGCTCAAATGGCGAAACCGGGCCCCTTCGAACCAGCTACGGGCCACTTACTCCTTCTCGACCATGAGCGGTTTTTTGCTGCCGGAATCTCGGACGACGACCTAGTGGACCCACCAGCCAAATCCAGTTTCCGGGAGGTAGATGAGCCGACGAAAGAGTCGACATCAAATATGGAAGATAAGAAGAAGAAGATTGCAATGGAAATGCTCAACTCCGAGGAGGTGGCCGGAATTTCGCCGGCGCCGGCGAGCCGGAGTGAGCTGGACCACCACCCAACCGGTGCAAGTACAATACATCACATGGGTCCTAGGCTAGAAGATGGGTTGGCATGTGATGTGTTGGAATCATGTGACTTGCAAAAAGAGGTAGAAACAAAGACCACTTTGCATGGGGAAGGAGGTGTTGCTCCAAATGGGGAAAATGACAATTTATACTCACAAGCAATACCATGTGCTACTTACCTCCACCTTGAGGCTGATGCACGCATGGAAGACCGTGCCCCCGTGGCACAACCGCCGGAGCCGTCGCCGGAAAAGCTGGCACCGACGGAATCTTCGCCGGAAACGCTGGCACCGCCGGCGAATGTGTGGAAGGCGGCAACGAATCATTCCAACCGCGGGGGGACCGGGGCCGTGGAGGGTTCATCGGCTCCAAATCGAAAGTCCGAGCCAATCCCCTTGGACGACGGCAAGACCAAGCCTTTGGGTACAGCCGGCTCTTTTGAAGGTACGCCATCGCTCTCCTTTTCCGATTTTGAAACGGATTTTCTCTCGGAGAAGCTAGGGCTAGCTATTGTCGGGAAGTTCTCCTATTCACTCCCGTCCACAACCCAAATTCAAAAAAGTCTTAGTGGCATGGGGCTAGTTGGAGCATTCACATGGAAATACTTGAATGCTAAGCATATTTTACTCCAATTTCAAGAGGTGACCGATTATGCTAAGGTGCTAAATGGCCCTAATGGGAGTCCGAATTGGTATGTTGATTGCCATCCGATGAGGGTGTTCAAGTGGGCGCCGGATTTTGACACGTTCTTTGAGTCGCCAATTGTTGCCGTGTGGTGCAACATAATTGGTATACCGGCTCATCTCTATGAGGAATCGGCCCTCTTGGCAATCGGTAAGCTCCTTGGCAAGCCACTACAAGCCGATCATGCCACAATTCATCAAAGCCGACTCTCCTTCGCAAGGATTTGCATAGAGATTGACATCTCTACTCCCCCGACGGATGAGATCATCCTTAATATCCGAGGCAAAGACTCGAGGTACAAAGTGGCATGGGACCGTATTCCATTATTTTGTGATAATTGTAAACATGTTGGGCATGAGAAAGAGGATTGCCATGCAGCGGGAAGGAAGTCTCGGGATAGAGACAAGGGTCGCCGAGCATCATACAAGGAGAACCTTTCAAGCCATGCCGCCAAGATCATCCACCGTGAGTGGCGCCCAAAGGCGAATGGCACTCCATCGTCCATTGGACAGTTGGAGAAGTCCAAAGATTGTAACAATCACGCGGAGTACATCGAGGGTACATTGGGTGCGGGATCTTCGAAGTCAAGAGTGGCTAGTAGGAGTCACCCAAATGTGGATGAGGATGGCTTCCAATTGGTGTCGAGGAGGAGGAAAGGAAAAGTGCATGAGGGCGATATGCACACCAAGGCTCCACACGTGGATGATTGGCATTTGAAGGAGAATGTTGCTACGGTGACATTTGGGAGTGTCCCATCGGGTGCGAATGATGCGAGCTTTAGCTCCATGAGTGTCGCATGTGGGCGCCCCAACCGGGAGATAGAGGGCCACATCGAGGACCTTGATCCAGGAGGGCATGTACCTAGCGGAGGTATCCCTATTGCGGGCCTTAGCTAGGTGATGGACAGAAGTGTTGGGGATACAAAGGTTGTATCAAATGGTAATTGGATTTTGAGAGTATATAGATGACCACCTCTAGTTGTTAGGGAGGCCCTCGTTGTACTCTAATTTGTCATGCCTTGGCGAGTCGTCACTTTTGGGCGACTCGGTGTATGTTTGTTTGTAACCAATGGTTTTGGTAATGCACAGGTGTGGGTCCGCCTCAACCCTCCGCCCTTAGGGGTGTGTTTGGTTAAAAAAAAAAAAAACTATTGGGCACACCGATCCAAATCAATCGGGCCACGGCAAACAAATCTAGGTTGTCCTTCGCCCGCATTTGCATCGAGATTGACATATCAAAGCCACCCATCGAGGAGATCATCTTAGACATTTGCGGCCGTGAGATGGTGCAACAAGTTAAATGGGACAAGATCCTATTTTATTGTCGGGAGTGCAAACACGTTGGACACAAAAGTGACGTGTGTTATGCGGTAGGCAAGACGGAAAGGCCGGTCAAGAAAAACTACAACACCATCCCTCCCATACAACCGCAATACGAGAATGGAAAGCAAGGGGCACAAGATACCCCAAAAACCTTTTTGAATGTTAAGGAATGGAGATCTCAAAGAAGAGGAAAAAATTCCGGGGATCAACACAACAATGACTCGAGGGTAAGCGATGCCGTGGAAGTCGACCGGATGGGGCCGGACATTCTAGGCAAACTCCTCGAACCTATCGACCCGGAGGAGGGTGAGCAACAAGAGAAAGGAGGAAAACAAGGCTGGACTCCTTCCAAGCATCGGACAGGATTCCTCCCTTTCCACTATCCCCGAAGGGACGTCTCTCCTAGTGCCGAGGGCATGGGTGTGCATGGGCGTAGTGGGTCGGCTGGCCAGTTAAAGCATGGTACGAGGGGCCCGGCCCGAACATCCTCAATGGAAAATCGTGAGGATTGTGGAAGGGGAGGTCACATGAGCATGAACCAATATTATTCACTCATGGATAATGAAGCCTATGATGGAGACGAGTTCGATGATATAGAGAGCATTGAGGTAGAGCGGCAGCCGAACACCTACGCCGAAGGCCCCTCCATGCTAATCACGGAGGACGAGTCAAGTCACGCTCAGCAAGAACAACAATGCACCAAAATTCAAGGGGGGCGTTACTCCTGCCGGGTACGAACTCCATTGTTAATTATGTCATTTAATCTCATGTTTTGGAACGTTAGGGGGATCGTGAATGCGCCTACCCAAAACGTTTTAAAAAGATTAATTAAGTCTCATAATGTTAATTTTCTTGCAATAATGGAGCCGTTCACGGCGCCAAACCCGGACAAGTTCTCCAAGGCCTTGGGGCTGGTTTTCCAAGGCTCAAATATAAATGGGAAGATTTGGGTTTTTGTTGAAGAGGGTGCAAGCTTTAGTGTTGAGTGTGACACGGAGCAGGTCCTTCATGGCCGAGTTGAGTCCCCCCGCCTCACGGGTCACATTTGTATTTCGGCAGTATATGCGAAGTGCACAAGGGGTGAGAGGGTACTTTTGTGGGACAAAATGAGGGAAATTTCTGTGGCTTCCGAAGATACTCCTTGGATGGTTGGGGGAGACTTCAACACCATTCTTTCGACGTGTGATAGGGTGGGAAGTGACACTAACCGACAAGCCGACATGGTGGATTTTGCGGAAGCTATTGAAGACTACAGAGTTCTGGATCCGGGCTTTGATGGCTCATCCTTCACATGGGCCAAGAATGGCCTGTTTGAAAGGCTTGATCGAATTTTGGTGAACGAACCATGGGCACAGCTCTTCGAAGCGACTAGGGTGACTAACTTTCCACGTGTATCTTCGGATCATGGCCCCATTCTGGCCCGGTGTAAAACCCCATGCACCTATTCTGGGGGCAGACCGTTCCGGTTCCAAAAGATGTGGACTAGGCATGAGGGTTTCGCGAACCTGGTACGGGAAGACTGGAGCCAACCGACGGGGGCTGAGGGACTTCTTAATCTACAAATCAAACTTGCACGAATAAAGAAAACCTTTAAGGAGTGGAACAAGGCAGTTTTCGGGAACATTCATGACAACCTTCGGGCCTTGGAGGAAAAAATTGTGGCTGCCCAAGCGGGCTTTGAGGAGAGGCCCTCCCCAGAGAATAGGGCCGAAGTCAACAGATGTATTGCCATGTATATCCGGCTCCTCAAGATGGAGGAGGACTTTTGGCGACAAAAGGCGACGCTTAGATGGCTAGCGGAAGGCGATAAGAATACCAAATTCTATCAAAGCTGGGTTAAACAAAAGAGATTACGGATGCGCATTCACAAGATTAATGTAGGGGGGAGAGAACTCTCGGATGACTTGGAGATTAGAAACTCGGCGGTGGAATTCTTCCAAAACCTCCTTGCCCCAGGGCCTCTCACGCTCTTGGAGCCGGATCTGAGCTTGATCCAACGCCTCCCTCCATCACCCGAGGTGGATGCCCTACCGGATCCACCAAATGCCGAGGAAGTGAAAAGAGCCGTTTTTTACATTTCCGGAGACAGTGCCCCAGGACCGGATGGCTTCACTGCCTCCTTTTATCAATCACGTTGGGATTCTATTGAGATGGATGTTGTTGCCGCAATCCAGCAATTTTTTAGGGGGGCATTCCTCCCCCGAAGCGTCACGGCCACGAGCATCGTGCTTATCCCGAAGAAGCTCGCCCCGGACTCGTGGAGCGACTACCGCCCCATTAGCTTGTGCAATGTCACTAATAAGATCATAACCAAAATCCTCACGAGAAGACTTACTCCCCTCCTCCCTCAGGTTGTCTCTCCAAATCAAAGCGGGTTTGTGAAAGGGCGGATGCTAAATGATAGCGTCCTCCTAGCGCAAGAGATGTTCCATGAGTTATCGAGAAGCTCCCCGGCCCCCAATGTTGCGATCAAGATCGACATGGCTAAAGCCTACGACAGAGTTCAGTGGCCTCTTCTGATCAAGGTTTTGGACCGGATGGGATTCCCGACCCAGTGGATATCCATGATTGAGAGGTGCGTGGGCTCATGTTGGTTCTCGGTCCTAATTAATGGAATTCCTTCCGGTTTCTTCAAGTCATCCCGTGGCTTTAGACAAGGTGACCCTATTTCACCTGCCCTGTTTGTGATTGCCGCGGATTACCTCTCAAGGGCTTTGGACAAATTAATCCTAGGGAAGAAGGAGATGACTTTTAAGGCCTCACGAGGCTCCATGGAGGTTAGCCACCATGCCTATGCTGATGATATTGTGATTTTCACTCAACCGGTGGAAGCCCCGCTGAGACGGCTCAGAGCATGTCTTGATGAATACGCGGGAATCTCTGGACAACAGATCAACCTCGCAAAAAGTAATTTCTACATTGCCGAGAAACACGAGAGATGCGCGGACCTAATCCAAGCCGAAGGTGGATTTTCTCGAGGTACTTTCCCTTTCCTTTATCTTGGGGTCCATATCTATCGAGGGGTGAAGCGTACACACATGTTTTGTTCCTCTGGGAAAAGATTGCTGCGAGAGTTACGGGCTGGGTGACCGTCATCTTTCGTTTGGAGGAAGGCTTACTCTCATCAAGAGCACACTCGAAGCGGTGCCACTCCACATCTTCCAAGCTATCGAGCCAACCTCCGGGGCTCTCAAGCAATTGGACCAACAGATGGCTCGGTTCTTCTGGGGTTCGACAAATGAGAGAAAGAAAACACATTGGATTGGATGGGATCAGATATGCCTCCCGACTTCCGAAGGGGGGCTCGGGGTTCGAAAATCCAAAGAAGTGCTCCGTGCCTTCAACATCAAGCTATGGTGGTGTTTTCGAGAGCAAAGTTCACTTTGGGCTAGATATATGAAGATGAAATACTACACGAAGACTTCCTCCCTTGCGGCCAACCCCTCCGGGCACAATAGCCCAACTTGGAAAAGACTCATGCGAGCGAGACATCAGGCGAACCCTCACATTAGATGGGTGGTGGGCAAAGGAGAAATCTACTTTTGGGATGACATTTGGGTGGGCGACGCCACTATTCGGTCCCTAAGTTTTGATGATAGGGGCGACCACAACTCCTTGGTTGAGGACTTTCTCATGGATGGCGAGTGGAATGAAGCCAAGCTCCAACAACTTCACGACCAGGCCGGCCTACCACAGCAGGTAGGTAATATCTCAGATCCTAGATACTCCGGTCATTGCTGGGGAACCGGATATCCCAAGGTGGTCCCTTTCTAGACTTGGAGAATTCTCATTAGCAACAACATGGGACACCATTCGCACACATAGACCAAGGATTCAGGGGCTCGATGACATTTGGAGGGCCGGCTTGACTAACTCTATTGCAATCTTTAACTGGCACCTCTTGTCGAACCGCATCCCGGTCGACTCCAAACTCCAGTGGAGGAATATCGATCTGGCCTCAAAATGCCAATGCTGCCCCAGGAGCCCTAACACCGAATCCCTTCAGCACCTCTTCATCCAAGGCCGAGGTGCATTTTGTGTATGGCGAGAGTTCGACGGGTGGTTTGGAGGGTCGGCACCCTCTCTGCGGATAAATGACACCATTCCGGATAGATTAGAGGTCTGGTCGCACCGGATGCAACAGGATGATAGAAAACATCTCTGCCGAGTCATTCCGTACCTCATCCTTTGGTACATTTGGGCGGAGCGTAACAGAAGCCGGCATGAGCAAACCCAATTCAAATCGTACAACGTGGTGGGGCAAGTGCAGATGTTTATCCACAACAACATGGCCAATGGGACCATCAAGCCGAAACACTAGAAGGGGGTGCATTTGGGAATGAGCATTCCGAGCCAGACAGTCTCAAGGGGACCGAGACCATTGGTGATGCCGGTCAAGTGGCACCCCCCCGAGGGCTTGTGGATCAAGGTTAACAAGGATGGGGCATACATGGAAGCTTTGGATAAAGCAGGAGGGGGAGGAGTGGTTCGTGATTGGACCGGAAAGTTGCTTGCGGCTTTCTCGACCCCTCTCGATGCCCACTCAGCTTTGGAGGCTGAACTCATGGCGGCTCATTGTGGACTTGAGCTTGCGAACGAGCTAGCGCAGCTCTTATGGATGGAGATGGATGCTGAGCAAGTCGCCAAATTCCTCAATGGTAAAACGTGGGGGCCGGCACACGTCCGTCGGGTCATGGCGCGGCTCTTCCTCTTCAAGCAACAGCACATCATCCGCGTCTCATCCATCCCCCGGGAGGGGAACCAAGCGGCGGATGTGCTCGCTAAGATGGGCTTGGACCAGCAAAGCTACCTTCGTTACTCTGCCCAATCAGCTCCAAGACCCCTAAAGGACATCATTTGAATGGAAGAAATGGGAATACCCAACATTCGAGTTCGGTTTGAAGAACACGAGTAGCACTGTTGCCGAGGAAGGAAGGAGTGTTTTATCTTTTGTTTTTGTTCAATTGTATTTTGTCTTTTGGAAGGGAGTATGATGAGGTCCGGGTTGTTGGATCCGGACCGCTTTCTACTCCTAATCTTTGTGTTGGCACACCACTTTTGGGTGTGGCCAGGATCTGTACTCAACCTCTTATGAAATATAGGGATGAGGGACCCACGAACCCTCCACCGTAAAGGTGTTTGATTAAAAAAAAAAAACTAGACTTACCTGGTGAGTTTAATGTAAGTGCTACTTTCAATGTTTCTGATTTATCTCCTTATGTTGGTGAATTAGATTCGAGGACGAATCCTCTTGAAGAAGAAGGGAATGATGGAGACACACCCAAGCTGATCTACAAGGATAAGAAGATGGATCCATTGATCATTCCAAGTGGGCCAATTACAAGAGCTAGAGCTAAGAAGATAAGGGAGTCCATGTTGCTTTTAGTTGTTGAAATAAAAGCCCAATTACAAGACCATTCTACATTGGGCCAAGTGGTGAATATTATTCAAGTTTGTGGGCAGCCCAAGGCTTGAAGTTTGGAGTCACTACATATCACATTTTGGAGGCCCAAATTGATGATACATGATGCATTTTCGTCCAAGTTGGAGCAGCCAAAATGAAGGGTCTATTTTAGTTACATTTTATATTAAATAAGTGACTTAAGATATCCTAGAGTTACACCAAAGGTTTAGGAGTTACTTTTCTTTTATTAAGAGTCATTTTTAAGTGTCTTAAGTTGTACTAATGATGTAGCTCATGGAACATCTCCTGAGCAAGTAGTATAACTAGCCTTCTAGAGAGAGACGCTCCTCCTTCTCTCTAGCAATACCCACATCTTGATTCATCCCGCCGCCCCCACGCTTTCACGTCCAGCCGCCATAACGCAATCCACACCGCCCTCAACCTCCCCTCTATCACTCCCAATCGGCGCATTCAACCCTCGGTCACCGTCTCACTCCTCCCTACCCCGGCGAGTCGTTGTGTTGCTCGACTTCTTCACCAACACACGGCCTTGGCCGCCGAACCATCCTTGTGCTCCACGTCCGGCCATGCCGGACCCACCTCCAAACCAAGCCGCGGCTCCTCCGGACCCCGAGGAGGCTAGATCTATTCCGGACCAACTCATGGTCTTCCGATCAAGTGAGGACCAAACTCCGAAGATCCCGGCCAAAGAAATGAAAATGACAAGCAAGAAGGGAAAGATTGCGGCTAGGAAGAGCACGCCGGCTCCCATCACCATAGGCCATGGCCGGAAAAGATTCGTACTCTCCCCTTTTCCGGAGGACAAACAACTCACGAAGAAGCTCGACTTTGGTGCGGTCACCTCCGAGCTAGAGAGCTCCGGATCGGCCTCCGGCCTTGAAAGTCCTAAATGTAAGGTAACACTCTTCTCGCCTCTCTCCATGGATGAAAAAGCAGCACAAGATAGGGAAGCCCATCCCATGAACTTGTCCGATGTGGATGGAACTCATATGGAGATGGTGGTGTATGGAAAAGCTCCGGCTGCCGACGCCGCGCCGTCCGACCTTGAACCCGGCATGGGTGAGATGACCGTTGGAGGTGAGGAAGGCGGTCCCCTAGGCGTATCCCATGATGATTCGGACGTCACATGTGTGACAAAAAGCACATTGGGGAGTGAGATAGTCAACTTTCCCGAAATGGATATGGGAACAAATTGCCTTTTGGAAAGTGCCTTTGTCCCATACTAAAAATGGGAGTCACATGTGGAGCATCATTCACCACCTCCAATGCAGCAAGTAGAGCCAAAAAGGATGGAGATCCCTCAAATTATTGACTTGACCGTGGCGGAGAGGCTTGACTCGATGGCGGCGCAACCCCTCCTCGCCGGGCCCACGCCGGCCAAGGTCGAATTGCCTAGAGCCAACCTTGTTACAAATGGGAAAGGAAAAGACATGGAGGCATGTAGGCCTTGCTTGGAGATTGAACCATCCTTGGAAGACTTCCCGCCACTAGAAAAGGGAAGAACCCGGCGAATCCTAGCATCTTTCGAATCCGGAGCAACTCTAACGAAGCCGGGTTGGCCGACGACCAAGCCTAGTCAAAACGTCCAACGCAACTTGAATATGTCCTCGGCCTCGGGCATGCATGCGTCGGACTCGGGAATGCACGAGATGGAGAGGGGAACGCCCCGGCCTCCCGATGTAGCAATGAACGGGAATTACTCGAACAATGGATCACATAATGGAACAATCCCCGGGGTTAATACTAATGATAACCCGACACACAACCCTTTGGGAGATGACACCGGGCCAAGTGTGAAGAACCCCAACAAGAAGAAATCAATGGCCGACATGGTGAGAGGGGCATCGACTAGTGAGGGTCCACAAGCCTTCGACCCGGAGAACATACAAAATATTGGCTTTGCGTCCATGGCAAACGGAATCCCATCCATCTACTTCTCTGGATCAGAAATCCAAAGGTTGGCATCATCTCTCGGTCATGCTATTGTAGGTAAGTTTTCGCATTCGATAGCGGCCTCCTCTCAAATTCAAAAGGCGCTAGACAACATTAAGTTTTGTCGAGGTTACACTTGGAAATATATTAATGCCAAACATATTCTTGTTCAATTCGAGGACATGGCGGATTATGCTCGGCTCCTTAGTGGTCCCAAAGGTACTCTGGTGTGGTTCATTGACCGGCATCCGATGAGAGTCTTCAAATGGTCACCGGATTTTGATGCCTATTGTGAGTCCCCAATTGCGGCAATATGGTGCAACCTAATTGGGCTCCCGATACACCTGTTTGATCAATCGGCCCTCTATGCCATTGGGAAACTACTTGGTACACCGATCCAAATTGATAGAGCTACGGCCAATAAGTCGAGACTCTCATTCGCACGGGTGTGCATCGAGATCGACATCACGGAACCGCCACCGACCGAAATCATCCTTGACATTTGTGGACGTGAATTGGTGCAACAAGTTAAGTGGGATAAGATCCCGGCCTATTGTGGGGATTGTAAACACGTGGGCCACAAGAGTGAAGTTTGCTATGCTTCCGGAAAGACGGAGCGACCCCCAAAAAGAAACTACAACGTTGCGCCACCAAAACAGCAACAACATGTTGGGAATGGAGCTAAGAAGAACAATGATGGTACGAAGATGAACGTTGATGACTCGAGACATACCGACAATAACATGGAATGGAAACAACAAGGAAAACACAAGGGGAAGGAAAACAACAACCGGATGAACCCGAAGGCTAGTGTGCACACGGGGGTGGTGTGGTCGGGACCGGACTTCTTGGGTGATATGCATGGCTCGGGGAGTGAGGTCACGACAATCGCCCATAATGCACGAGTCCCAAACCAAGGCAGACAGGCGCACACTAAGGCCCCCTCATTTGAACATGGACGAAAGACTAAATCGGGAGAGGAGGTCCGGCCCCGGCATGAAGGTCAATCGGCTTCGGACGACCTAGTCCAACCAAAAGGCCATTTCAAGCCATTTGCCTTCGAGAAGGCCGAGGATCCGGGGTCATTGATTCACATGAGCACCAATCGTTATTTCTCCCTCATGGCCCAAGAGAACTTCACGGAGAATGATATGGAGGACGATGAGAATTGGGAGGACTCATTCTCACACAAGGAAGACGATGATGGAGCCAATCCAGCCCTTGTGGAGGCCGAGACACCCCATGGAGGGAGCAATCTCCAAATCACTGAATTTCAAGGGGGGGCGTCAATCCCACCGGGTACGATCTCCGCTAGTTAATGATGTCTTTGAACTTTCTATTTTGGAACGTTAGGGGGATCGCAAATGCGTCAACCCAAAACGTCCTAAAGAGAATAATTAAATCTCATAATATTTGTTTTCTTGCAATAATGGAACCACTTGTCGACCCTAACCCGGACAAGTTTTCAAAAGTGTTGGGGCTGCATTATAAGGGATCGAATGCCAATGGGAAGATATGGATTTTTGTGGAGGAAGGGATGGATTTTGAGGTGGTGGATGACTCGGAGCAACTATTGCATGGGCTGTTCACTTGCCCCCGGACTCCAACACCTATCTTAATCTCGGCCGTGTATGCTAAATGTTCGAGAGGAGAGAGGCTTGCTTTGTGGGAAAAAATGAGGGAGCTGACTCAAGTCTCGGAAGGAATGCCGTGGTTTATTGGAGGGGATTTCAACACAATCCTTTCCGCGGGAGACAGAATGGGGAGTGACACAAACCGCCTGGCTGAAATGGTGGACTTTGCAGAGGCTATTGAAGACTGTGGTCTCTTGGATCCAGGGTATGATGGATCAGACTTTACTTGGGCTAAGAATGGCCTTATGGAAAGGCTAGACAGGGTGCTGATTAATGAGGTGGCGTCTCAACGGTTCGAGGCAATACGAGTCACAAACCTCCCCCGTATTGCATCGGATCATGGCCCTCTCCTTGTCCGATGCAAGATGCCTAATACCCCCGGAGGAGGTAAAGCCTTTCGGTTCCAAAACATGTGGGTACGGCATGAAGGATTTAATGAATTGGTGAGGGAAGATTGGGGGACCCCCAAGGAGGCGGCGGGTCTCCTCAACTTGAAGCTCAAGCTAGCAAGGATTAAGAGAACATTGAAACGGTGGAATAGAGAGGTATTTGGGAACATTCACGCCAACCTCAAGTCCTGTGAAGAATGCATTGCGATAGCCCAAGCGGAGTTCGAAGATGATCCCTCGGCCCGGAATAGAACGGAGGTCAACAAACAAATTGCGGAGTACATCCTCCTTCTTAAGATGGAGGAGGACTTCTGGCGTCAGAAGGCGGCACTACGGTGGCTGGAAGATGGGGATAAAAACACCAGATTCTATAAAAGCTGGGTGAAGCAGAAGAGGGTTCGGCTACGGATACACAAGATCAATGTGAATGGGTGTGAACTCACGGAAGACTCGGCCATCCAAGCATCGGCGGTTGAGTTTTATCAAAACCTTCTTGCTCCATGCAATCCGGTACTTACGGAACCGGACCTAAGCCTCCTACACCAACTTCCCCCTTCGGAGTCTTTGGCGGCCCTCCCCGAACCTCCAGATACGGATGAAGTGAAAAGAGCGGTCTTCGACATCTCGGCCAATAGTGCTCCTGGACCGGATGGCTATTCGGCTCTCTTTTTCCAAGCCTGCTGGAGCATTGTGGGATCGGATGTGGTGGATGCGGTTAGACAATTTTTCGGTGGGGCCTTTCTTCCCCGAAGCTTCACGGCCACAAGCATTGTACTCATCCCGAAGAAGCCCATTCCAGAGTCATGGGGAGACTACAGGCCCATTAGTTTGTGTAATGTGATCAATATGGTGATTACTAAGATACTCTCCAAGCGACTGGCCCCTTTACTCCCACGCGTGGTAGCTTCCAACCAAAGTGGTTTTGTCAAAGGGAGACTCCTCAATGATAACGTACTACTTGCTCAGGAGATGTTCTATGAGCTACAACGAAGCACACCGGCCCCTAATGTTGCAATCAAGATAGATATGGCCAAGGCCTATGATCGAGTTCAATGGCCGTTTCTCCTAAAAGTCCTTAAACACATGGGATTCCCCGAGCCGTGGGTGGACCTCATCAAGAGATGCATTGGGTCTTGTTGGTTCTCAATCCTTGTCAATGGGGCGCCGGCCGGTTTTTTCAAATCTACCCGTGGCCTTAGGCAAGGGGACCCCATCTCTCCCGCCCTATTCGTCCTGGCCGCGGATTACCTCTCGAGACTTCTTGATAAACTCATCCTCGGCAACAAAGAAATGACGTTCAAAGCAACCCGGGGAAGTATTGAGATCAGCCACCTCGCCTATGCAGATGACATCATCATCTTCACGCAAGCGGCGGCGAACCCTCTCCGGAGGCTACGAGCATGCCTTGATCATTATGCTGAGGCGTCCGGCCAACAAGTCAACCTTGGGAAAAGCAATTTTTTCATTGCCGAGGTTCATGAAGGGTGGACAAACACAATACAAAGGGAAGGAGGATTCTCTCGAGGTACGTTCCCGTTCCTTTACCTTGGAGTCCCTATTTACCGAGGTGTGAAGCGCTCGAGCATGTTCTTGTTCCTCCGTGAGAATATCGCGGCTAGGATCTCTGGGTGGGCCCATCGACACCTCTCCTTTGGGGGGAGACTTACTTTGATTAAAAGCACACTCGAAGCGATACCACTTCATATCTTCCAAGCTATCGAGCCTACGGGCGGTGCCCTCAAGCAATTGGATCAGCAAATGGCCCGCTTCTTTTGGGGGTCAACTAATGAGAAGAAGAGGACGAGATGGTTGATTTTGCGGAGGCAACGGAAGACTGTAGGCTGCTTGATCCTGGTTTCGATGGAGCGGCATTCACTTGGGCCAAGAATGGCCTCTTTGAAAGGTTGGATAGAGTGCTTGTCAGTGAGGATTGGACTAAGACCTTCGAGGCTACTCGGGTTACGAACCTCCCCCGGGTTGCCTCGGACCATGGACCAATTCTTGTCAGGTGCACGAAGATGAACACATCCGCTGGAGCCAAGGCATTCAGGTTCCAGAACATGTGGATCCGACATGAAGGATTCATGGCCGTAGTGCAAAAAGCATGGGAGGAACCCACGGGGGCGGGTGGAATCCTAAACATTCAAATCAAGCAGGCCAGAGTTAAAAAGGCCCTTAAGGAGTGGAACAAAGAGGTCTTTGGGAACATCCATGCTAATCTAAAGGAAAAGGAGGAAGAAATTGCTCTGGCCCAATCTAGTTTCGAGGCAAGGCCGACTCCGGAGCACAGGACAGCGATCAACAAACACATTGCCGAGTACATCCTTTTGCTGAGAATGGAAGAAGATTTTTGGCGACAGAAGGCAGCTTTGAGGTGGCTTGCCGAGGGAGACAAAAATACCCGGTTCTATCAAAGCTGGGTGAAACAAAAGAGGGTCCGTCTCCGCATCCATTCAATTCGTGTCAATGGGCAGGAGCTCACCGAGGAAGCCGAGATTAAAAAGTCCGCAGTGGAGTTCTTCCAACAACTCCTTGCCCCCAACAATCCGACACTTGAAGACCCAGACCTCGACCTAATCCAGCAGGTCCACTCAGCCGAGCAGTTCGTTGACATCGCAGATGCTCCAAGTGCGGACGAGGTCAGGAGTGCCACCTTTTGCATTTCCGGAGATAGTGCACCCGGACCTGATGGCTTCTCGGCCACCTTCTATCAAGCCTGCTGGTCCATTGTGGGGCCGGAGGTAGTGGAAGCAATCAGACAGTTCTTCAGAGGGGCCTTCCTGCCAAGGAGCATCACGGCCACAAGCATTGTCCTTATCCCAAAGAAGGCATCGCCGGAGTCATGGACCGACTACCGACCCATCAGTCTCTGCAATGTTTTAAACAAGATCATTACCAAGGTACTCACCTCTCGACTCTCTCCTTTCCTCCCACAGGTCATCTCCCCAAACCAAAGTGGTTTTGTCAAAGGTCGGCTCCTTAACGACAACGCACTTCTGGCTCAAGAAATGTTCCATGAGCTTGCTAGATGCTCCCCAGCGCCTAATGTGGCAGTAAAGATTGACATGGCTAAAGCCTATGATAGGGTCCAATGGCCCTTCCTCTTCAAAGTTTTACGCCGTATGGGATTCCCGGATTCATGGATTTCACTTATGGAGAGGTGTATTGGGTATTGCTGGTTCTCGGTCCTTGTTAACGGGGCACCCGCGGGCTTCTTTAGATCAACTCGTGGACTTCGGCAAGGAGATCCGATCTCCCCCGCTCTGTTCGTGATCGCTGCGGAATACCTGTCCCGAGCATTAGATAAGCTCATCCTCGGCCAAAAGGACATGACGTACAAAGCCTCCCGGAGATGCATGGAGATCAGCCATCTAGCCTATGCGGACGACATTATCATCTTCACCCAAGCGGCGGCAAATCCTATGCGCCGGCTAAGAGCTTGTCTTGAAAAGTATGAAAGAGTCTCCGGCCAACAAGTCAGCCTTGCTAAGAGTAATTTCTATATTGCCGAGGCCCATGAGCATTGGGCAAACTCGATCCAGGCGGAAGGGGGCTTCACTAGAGGGGTTTTCCCTTTCCTCTACCTCGGAGTACCTATCTATCGTGGTGTCAAACGCACGGACATGTTCCTCTTTCTACGAGAAAAGATTGCAAGAAGGATCTCAGGATGGGCACACCGTCACCTATCCTTTGGAGGAAGGCTTACGTTGATTAAGAGCACCCTTGAAGCGATCCCCTTACACATCTTCCAAGCCGTCGAGCCCACGGCCGGTACCCTTAAGCAACTTGATCAACAAATGGCCCGATTCTTTTGGGGGTCTACGAATGAGAAGAAGCGGACTCATTGGATTGGTTGGGAACAAATGTGTCGGCCCACTGATGAAGGAGGCCTTGGGATCCGGAAAACTATGGAGGTCCTCCGCGCCTTCAATATCAAACTTTGGTGGCGCTTTCGGGAGCAAAACTCCCTTTGGGCAAGATACATGATGGCAAAATATTGCACCAACTCCACACCGCTCACCTTGAGACTGCCGAGCAGGAGTAGCCCTACGTGGAGAAGGCTCTCAAGAGCATGGCCCCTCGCACAACCGCACATGAGATGGCTAGTGGGACAAGGGGACATCTACTTCTGGGATGACATTTGGCTTGGCAATAGCCCTCTGAGGGAATTTAGTCTTGATGATAGGGGAAGACCAACCACCCGGGTTTCGGAGTTCATTACTAATGGGGGTTGGGATGTGCCCAAGCTTCAGCTTCTTCACAATCAGGCCGGCCTCCCTCAGCATGTTATCGATGGCATCATTAATACACCGATCCTCCATGATGAACAGGATATCCTGAGGTGGAACCTCTCTAAACATGGGGAATTCACGGTGGCTTCGACATGGGACACACTTCGAGGGCGAAACCCGATCATCCAAGGTTTGGGGGACGTTTGGAAGGCAGGCCTCACCAACTCAATAGCCATCTTTATCTGGAGGCTTCTCTCCAATCGGGTGCCGGTTGACACGAAGCTTCAGTGGCGGGAGATTGAGCTAGCCTCTAAGTGCCAATGCTGCCCCCACCGACCGAATACCGAGTCCCTCCAACACCTCTTCATCCAGGGACATGGAGCTCGCAGAGTATGGAGTGAGTTTGACGGTTGGTTCACAGGCCCGTTCCCCCGCATCCATATCAATGATACAATCCCTACGAGAATCGAAGTGTGGGCGCGAAGGTACCAACAGCCGAACATGAAACATCTTAGCCGAGCCACTCCATACCTCATTCTGTGGTTTATCTGGTCGGAGAGAAACAGGAGTCGCCACCAAGGCACACAGTTTAAACCACAAAACGTGGTATGGCAGGTCCACATGTTCATTCGGAATGCTATGTCCAATGGAAGCTTGAAGCCAAAACATTGGAAGGGAGTTAAACTTGGAATCAACATCCCTCAAGCGGCGGCAATCAGGGCGCTACCCCTAGCCATGGCAATCAAATGGAACCCCCCGGACCAGCCGTGGATAAAGCTCAACACCGATGGCTCCTACAATGAAGCGAACGGTAGAACAGGGGCTGGAGGGATTATTCGAGACCACTTGGGTAAGATGCTCGTCGCCTTCAGCACACCCCTAGAAGCACACTCGGCGTTAGAGGCGGAGCTGTTGGCCATGCTCCACGGGCTAAATATAGCCAAAGAACTCGACCTACCAATCTGGATTGAGTCCGATGCAGAGCAAGCAATCAAATTGGTCAATGGGACAGGATGGGGCCCGGCACTCGCCCGGCAAGCGGTGGCGCAACTAACCCTTCATAAACGCCAACTCAAATTCCGAGCCACCTTCATACACAGGGAGGGGAACAAAGCGGCGGATTTCCTTGCGAAAATGGGGCTAGCCCAAGACAGTGGTCTACGAATGCACTACAACTCAGCACCGAGAGAACTGTTGGACTTGGTTAGATTGGACGAGATGGGAGTGTCGCACATCCGATACCTTGACGGGAACGGGCATTAAAGTTGATAATGAGACGATGGGAGACAATAGTGACTAGCTTTTTGGTTAATTGTATTTTGGAAAAGAGTATGATGAGGTCCGAACCTTGTGGGATTGGACCGCATACTACTCTTGATTTGTTACGGCACACCACTTTTGGGTGTGGCCACGCCTTGTAATTACCGCCTTTGGAAATATAGGGATGAGGGACCCACGAACCCTCCACCGTAGAGGTGTTTGATAAAAAAAAAAAAAAAAAAAAGAAGAGGACGCACTGGATAAGCTGGGAACAGACTTGTCTACCAACGGCCGAGGGGGGATTGGGCATCCGGAAGATCAAGGAAGTCTTAAGAGCCTTTAACATCAAGTTATGGTGGCGGTTTAGGGAACAAAATTCCTTGTGGGCTACGTACTTAATGGCTAAATATTGTCAAAAGGTATCCCCGCTAATAGCTAGACCATTGGGGAGGGGAAGCCCTACGTGGAAGAGGATTCTGAAGGCTCGGCCTCTTGCTCAACCGCACATTCGATGGGTGGTGGGAGAAGGGAAGATGCTTTTCTGGGATGACGTATGGCTTGGAGAGACGCCTTTGAGAGAACTTAGCCTTGATGATAGAGGAGGGCCTCTCGCTCGGGTGGCGGACTACATTAAGGATGGTGCATGGGATGAGCCTAAATTGCGGAATCTCCAAGCGCAAGCTGGCCTAGCACAACATATCGTACAAAAGATCCTCGACACACCCGTCATCTCGGATGGGCCGGATGTACCAAGATGGAGATTATCAACTAATGGAGAGTTCTCACTTGCTACTACATGGGAGACTTTACGAAGTCAAATGCCGATTGTACAAGGCCTCGACGACATTTGGAGAGCGGGCCTCACGTCCTCTATGGCCATATTTTTATGGCGACTTCTCTCCAACCGCATTCCGGTGGACACAAAGCTGCAATGGAGACGGATGGAATTGGCCTCCAAATGCCATTGCTGCCCACATCGACCAGGGATTGAATCCCTCCAACACCTCTTCATTCAAGGGGACGGGGCTCACGGGATATGGAGGGAATTTGACACATGGTTCGAGGGTCCGTCACCACCCCTCCGGATCAATGACACCATACCGGAACGACTTGTGGTCTGGACGAGAAGAGTTCGGCAACCGGGCAATAAACACCTAAGCAGGGCCATGCCGTATCTCATATTATGGTTCATTTGGGCAGAACGGAATAGGAGCCGGCACCAGTCCGTTCAATTTAGGCCTTTCAATGTCATTTGGCAAGTTCAAATCTACATCCGGAATAGTATGATGATCGGGATATACAAGAAGAAGCATTGGAAAGGGGTACGTCTTAAAATCAATGTCCCGAGGCATGATGAAATTCGGAGCCCTAGGCCGCTCGCAGTAGCAATCAAGTGGCAACCGCCGGAGGACCCCTGGATCAAGCTCAACACCGATGGTGCATACTTGGAAGAGTCGGATAAGGCCGGGGGAGGTGGTATCATCCGAGATCACACGGGCAAAGTGCTTTCAGCCTTTGCATCTCCACTTGAGGCCCACTCCGCCCTTGAGGCGGAGCTCCTTGCCATCCAACTCGGGTTAGAACTTGCCCTGGAATTCAACCGGCCTATCTGGATTGAGTCGGATGCACAACAAGTGGTCCAGCTCCTTAATAGCATGCGATGGGGGCCGGCACACACGAGCCGGGTGGTGGCGCGGATCTCCCTCCTCAAGCGACAACGAGGTGTGCGTATCACCTTCACCCCCCGGGAAGGGAATAGGGCCGGAGACTTACTTGCAAAGATGGGAATTGACAGTCTCGACTATTGCCGTATGAATGCCCACACGATGCCGAGACACCTCGCTGCAATTACTAGGATGGATGCACTTGGAGTCCCGAACATTCGGGTCCATCATAATAATGAAGAATAGTATAGTGTTTTGGAGGTTGGGAGGGTACCACCGTTGTTTTCTTGATTCCTTGTATTTTGTGTTTTGTAATGGTGTAGGATGAGGTCCGGGTCTATGGCTTGGGACCGCATACTACTCCTAAGTTTCTGAGGACACACCACTTTTGGGTGTGGCCACGTATTGTAATCGTCACTTTTTGAAATATAGGGATGAGGGACCCACGAACCCTCCACCATGAAGGTGTTTGGATAAAAAAAAAAAAAAAAAAAAAAAAAGTTGTACTAATGATGTGAGACTTTCAAGAGTCCATTCTAGCCTATAAATAGGCTTGTAAGCATGTCATTTGAAGACACCATTGATCAAATACGAAATAGACTTTGTCTTGTGAGTTGAATTCTCTTTGTAGAGGTTTTCACTTGTTTGGAACTTATCAAGATACTTTGAGCAAGTTCTTGTGGCGTTCAACCATACCGAGGTTCTTGGCTGATCATATAGCCATCGGGTCGAGGTTTTCTAAGCTCTGGAAGTGGATCAAACCAGATTTGGCAGCGGACTCCCTTGATTGATAATCTGGTTTGATCCACTTCCAGAGCTTAGAAAACCTCGACCCGATGGCTATATGATCAGCCAAGAACCTCGGTATGGTTGAACGCCACAAGAACTTGCTCAAAGTATCTTGATAAGTTCCAAACAAGTGAAAACCTCTACAAAGAGAATTCAACTTACAAGCCTATTTATAGGCTAGAGTGGACTCTTGAAAGTCTCACATCATTAGTACAACTTAAGTCACTTAAAAATGACTCATAATAAAAGAAAAGTAACTCCTAAACCTTTGGTGTAACTCTAGGATATCTTAAGTCACTTATTTAACATAAAATGTAACTAAAATAGACCCTTCATTTTGGCTGCTCCAACTTGGACGAAAATGCATAATGTATCATCAATTTGGGCATCCAAAATGTGATATGTAGTGACTCCAAACTTCAAGCCTTGGGCTGCCCACAAACTTGAATAATATTCACCACTTGGCCCAATGTAGAATGGTCTTGTAATTGGGCTTTTATTTCAACAACTAAAAGCAACATGGACTCCCTTATCTTCTTAGCTCTAGCTCTTGTAATTGGCCCACTTGGAATGATCAATGGATCCATAAGCTAACATAGAGAGAGAAGCTCTCCCTTCTCTCTAGAATTCGTCCACTCCCTCTCCCTCCCCTTTGATGGAGGTGTAATGTGATTGTTGCATCCAACACATGGTGAAGTTCGGCGGTGAGTTGCCGGAGGAGGATGCCGATGCCTTGGAACACACGATGCAGCCCCTCTCCCCGCCGGAGTGGAAGTTTCATTCGATTGCACGGTCTAAAACCAAAAGGGTTGGCACGCCTCACCCGGAGAAAGCTCGACAAGCCCTCAAATGAGCCGGCCTTGAATCTGGTTCGGAGGTTAGTCGGGCTAAGAAGAAGATGGTCTTTGAAATGGTGGATAGTCTCGTTGCGGAACGCCATGGTGAAAGGAAGGGGACGTCGAAAAACAAGCTCGCCCTTTTTGGGGATACGTTGAGCTCTCTAGCCCAAATGGCCAAGGAAGGGAGCATCCCGACGAGTGGAATGGAAGGGCTCGATGGTGCGGAGATGACCGGAATGTCGCCGGCGCCGGTAGGCCGGAATCTTGGAGGATCAAGCATGGAGAAAGAGATGGTCAACCGGCTGACCATTGCAAGTACCATGCCCCACGTCAAGGATGGGTGGCATGTAAGTTGGTGGGTGCATGTGACTCACAAAAGGAGGAAAAGACAAAGGCCACTTTTCATGGGCAAGATAATGTTGGTGCATTTGTGGAAAATGCCATTTTGAATTCAAAATCACCACCATGTACTATGCATCCTCATCTCGGCAAAGATGGAGGCAAGGATGACCAGGGCTCCGACTCACCACCGCCGGACTCCTCGCCGGAAAACCTGGTCCGGCCAGCGGTTGATTGGAAGAAGGCAAAACAATTATTCTCCCATGGAGGGATGGGGAATGTGGAGGGAGCTTCAACCTTGTACAATAGCCAAAAGGCCAAGCCAATCACACTTGATGCCGGCAAGGCCAAGCCTATGGGAACGGCCGGCTGTCACGAAGGTACCCCATCTCTTTCATTTACCGATTTAGAAACGAAATATCTATCGGAGAAACTAGGATTAGCCTTAGTCGGGAAGTTCTCCCACTCGCTCCCATCTACGTTTCAAATTCAAAAAAGCTTTGGGGGAATGGGGCTAGTTGGTGCTTTCACATGGAAACACTTGAATGCTAAGCACATTTTAATACAATTCCAAGAAGTGGCTGATTATACTAAGGTGTTAAATGGCCCCAATGGGAATCGAAATTGGCTTATTGATATACATCCGATGAGGGTGTTCAAGTGGGCGCCGGACTTTGATACTTTTTTTGAATCACCGATTGTTGCTGTATGGTGTAACATCATGGGAATCCCGGCGCATCTCTTTGAGGAATCGGCCCTCATGGCGATCGGCAAGCTCCTAGGCAAGCCATTACAAGCCGATCATGCCACAATTAACCAATCCCGACTCTCCTTTGCTAGGATATGCGTTGAGATTGACATCTCTACGCCCCCTACGGAAGAGATTATTCTTAATATCTTAGGTAAAGAATCAAGGCACAAAGTGGCATGGGATCGGAAGTGAAATATGGGTCCAAGAATTCTAGAGAGAGACGCTACTCCTTCTCTCTAGCAATCCCACCTCCCCAACGGTTACAACGCCTTATTCCTCCGCCCAAGTCGCTCCCACGCCGACGATCACCACCACACCCCATCATCACTTCGTTCTCGACCCCAATCCTCCTTCGAACGCCACCCTTGCTCCACATCCCTCGGTAACCTCATTGGTTCGGCCATGTCGGACGGCCCGCCGAGCGACTCTCCACCGCCGGATGAAATGCGAACCCTCTCGGACCAAGCCATGACATTTTGCTCGGTGGAGCCTTCTTCCCCGAAGCACGTATCTAAGAAGGCGGCAATGAAGCTGGCCAAAGCTAAACTTAAGTCACGGAGGAGCACCCCGGCACCACCAACCAAAGAGAACGGCCGGAAGAGATTCATCCCGTCTCCACTTCCCGAAGACAAGCAACTCCGGAAGAAGATAGATTTTGGAGAGGAGGAAGGTGCCCCACTTGAGAGTCCCAAATGCAAAGTGGCAATTTTTCCAGCGACTTCAAACGGAGAAATCGAGGGTACCATTCAGCCAAAGACGTGCGAGCAACGTGACCTCTTTGACGAGCTTGATTTGGAAAAGCCAATCAAGGTATGTGAAGCCTCTCTTAATAATTCGCACTTTTCCGATCAAGATACCGACCGGATAGCCGGAGAGGGGCCGGCCGCCAACGGGGTAAAGGTCATCCAGCCAAGTCACGACAATACACTTGTACTTGTTGCTGCAAAAGCAAAAGAAGTGTTGGAGGAAGAGAGAGTCAAACTTCTTGAAATGGATATGGGAACAAAAGAACTTTTGGAAAGTGGTTTGGTCTCTTACCACAATGGTGACTCACGTGATGCACTAGACTTGGGAGGCCATGTGCAACCAAATCCTACCAACCTCCTCTTGCATCTTGTCACCCTTGACACGCCGGAGATGTTAGACTCCATGGTGGCGCAGCCCCTTCTCGGAGACAAATGGCCGGCGGACCTAGCCAAAAATACCGGACCGAACCTCGCCCTACCATGGACCTCTGGACCAACCCCCGAACCACCCTCGGTAGCAAATGGCCCATCGGTAGAGGATTTCCCGCCCCTTGAACGAGGCCGGACCCGCAAAATCCGAGACGCCTTCGAAAGTGGTCGGCCACTCCCGAGCCAACCCCCACAGCCGGACGCCACACCACATCGAGCTACGTCAGGGCCCTCGGCCCCCGACAAGGCTGCCGAGACGACCGAGAACATGGCCTCGGTTGCGGACGGGAGGTCGGCCAAGGATGACACGCCGATGGCCGATATGTGCGAGCACCGTGGACCGCAAGCCTTGGTTGGAGCCGAACCACTAGGCAACGCTTGGGCGACGCGGCACAAGGCCTCATTGAGAAACTCCCGACCCGAAGGAAATGAAGATGGTGCGCGGAACACAAGCGCACCCAAGAGCATGGCGGATATGGTTCGGATGTCGCCGAACATCGAAGGGCCGAAAGTGTTTGAGCCGGATAACATCCCAAATATTGGCTTTGCGACTACTTCCAATGGCATTCCGGCAATCTACTTCTCCGGAGCGGATGTCCAAAAGCTAGCCTCAAGCATTGGGCACGCCATTGTGGGTAAGTTCTCCCACTCTATACCCACTTCATACCAAATTCAAAAGGCATTAGATAATATCAAATTCAATAGAGGTTTTACATGGAAATATATTAATGCTAAGCATATATTTGTTCAATTCGAGGATATGGCGGATTATGCCCGATTACTTAGTGGACCGAAAGGGACGCCGGTGTGGTTTATTGATCGGCATCCCATGAGGGTTTTCAAGTGGTCCCTGGATTTTGATGCGTATTGTGAGTCCCCGATCGCGGCAGTTTGGTGCAACATCATTGGCCTCCCAATCCACCTTTTTGATCACGCCGCCCTCTTTCCAATCGGTAAATTGCTTGGAACCCCGATACAAGTGGATCGTGCTACGTCCAACAAGTCGAGACTTTCGTTTGCTCGCATTTTCATTGAGATTGACATCACGAAGCCACCTCCCGAGGAGTTCATTCTAGATATTTGTGGACGTGAGACGGTGCTAAAAGTGAAATGGGACAAGATCCCGGCATATTGCATGGAATGTAGGCATGTAGGACACAAAAGTGAGGTGTGTTACGCGGCGGGCAATGTTGAGCGTCCCCCGAAGAGGAACTACAATAATGTAACACCGAGACAGCCACACCTTGAGAGTCAAGGGGGAAGGGACAAAACGGAATAACCAAAGGAAATGGCTAGCACTAACGAGTGGAAACATCAAAAGAAAAACAAAGGGTCGAAGGAGCAGCCAAAGGCCGGATCCTCGGCTAATGGCTCCGAGCCGAGGGAGTGGTCGGGTCTGGACATCATGGGTGAAGTGCATGGTAACTTTGACCTGGCTCCGGTTGCAAGCATCCATGAAGGTGGTGAGAGTTCCTATGGCCGAGAAACCTTCGATAAAACCGTCGGAGTGCTTGCTAGCTCTACCCATCGTGGTGGTGAATTCCATGGAGCCACGAACGGGTACACGCCCTCACGACGAGGAGTGTTCACTTGTTGGAGAGGGGCGCACGGGGAGCGGCAAGGGGCCGAGGGTCCCAAGCAGCCCGAAATGTCCTAAGCTCCAACCAATACTATTCTCTCATGGAGAATGAAGATTTCTTAGAAGATGATGATGAACTGGAGGGGGATGGAGATAAAGAGGGGATTCCCCGAACCATCCCTTTTGCCGATGGGGAAGATCCCATGCTCATGCATGAGGAGGAATGCCTAGGAGAGGAACGACTACGAATGGTGGAATTTCAGGGGGACCTTTCACGGTCACCGGGTAAGATACCTCCCCATTAATCATGTCTGTCAACTTTATGTTTTGGAACGTTAGGGGAGTTGCTAACGCGCCTACCCAAAATGTTCTTAAAAGATTAATTAAGACTCATAATATTCACTTTCTTGCAATAATGGAGCCGCTTACAAGCCCTAACCCGGAAAAGTTCTCAAAGGCTTTGGGGCTGGCTTTCCAAGGCTCGAATAGAAATGGGAAGATCTGGGTGTTTGTTGAGGAAGGGGCCAGCTTCGTGGCCGAGAGAGATACGAATCAGGCCCTATCCGGCCGCTTTGGATCTCCTCGCCTTGCTAGCCACTTGTGTATCTCGGCTATTTACGCAAAATGCACGAGGACCGAACGACTTCATTTATGGGATGAATTGAGGGAGTGCTCTATACTTTTGGAGGGTACACCCTGGATGGATTGGAGGGGACTTCAATACCATTCTCCATCCGCGAGACAGAGTAGGGAGTGACACAAACCGCCAAGCTGAAATGGTGGACTTTGCGGAGGCCATTGAGGACTGCAAGATACTAGACCCGGGATTTGATGGGTCGGAGTTCACGTGGGCCAAGAATGGCCTTTTTGAAAGATTGGATAGAATCCTTGTGAACGAACGATGGACACAAACCTTGGAAACTACTCGGGTGACGAACCTGCCCCAGATTGCCTCGGACCACGGGCCTGTGTTGGTAAGATGCAAAGTGACAAGCAACAACAGCGGGGGTAGGCCATTCAGGTTCCAAAACATGTGGGTTAGGCACGAGGGATTTGAGGACCTTGATCGGGGAGATTGGAGCCAACCGACGGAGTCCGAAGGCCTCCTCAATTTCCAAATCAAACTTGCTCGACTAAAGAGAATCCTAAAGGTGTGGAACAAGGAGACCTTTGGGAACATCCATAACAACCTCAGGGATATGGAGGTGAAAATCGCACTGGCCCAAAGCGATTTCGAAGAAAGGCCAACCCCGGAGAACAGGACAGAGATCAATAGATGCATTGCCGAGTACATTCGACTCCTTAAAATGGAGGAGGACTTCTGGCGACAAAAGGCTACCCTAAGATGGCTAGGGGATGGCGACAAGAATACTAAATTATACCAAAGTTGGGTCAAACAAAAAAGGATCCGCATGCGCATCCACAAGATCAATGTGGGCCGCCGGGATATCTCGGACGAAATGGAGATAAGAAGTTCGGCGGTGGAGTTCTTCCAAGACCTCCTGGCCCCGGGGCCCCTCACTTTGTCCGAGCCAGACCTTGATTTGATCCATCAACTCCCACCCTTGGATGAAGTGGCTGCTCTCCCCGACCCTCCATCCGCAGAGGAAGTTAAAAAGGCTATTTTTGACATCTCCGGGGACAGTGCCCCAGGGCCGGATGGTTTCACGGCCTTGTTCTACCAGGCCTGTTGGGCGACGGTTGGGCCGGACGTGGTGGCGGCTATAGGCCAATTCTTCGGGGGTGCCTACCTCCCACGTAGCGTCACGGCCACAAGCATTGTCCTCATCCCAAAAAAGCTTGTGCCGGAGTCGTGGAGCGACTACCGCCCCATTAGCCTGTGCAACGTCGTCAACAAGATTATCACAAAGATAATGTCGAAGAGAATGACTTCGCTCATCCCTATGGTTATCTCACCAAACCAGAGTGGATTTGTGAAGGGACGGCTCCTCAATGATAATGTCCTTTTGGCACAGGAGATGTTCCATGAGCTCTCGAGATGTGCGCCGGCCCCTAATGTCGCGGTAAAAATCGATATGGCTAAGGCCTACGACCGAGTACAATGGCCCTTCCTTTTGAAAGTGCTCCACCGGATGGGTTTCCCGGCCCCGTGGGTCTCTTTGATTGAGAGATGTGTGGGCTCGTGTTGGTTCTCGGTGCTGGTCAATGGCGCTCCCTCCGGGTTCTTTAAGTCCACCCGCGGCCTCAGACAGGGAGATCCAAAATGAAGGAGGCTTCGCACGAGGTACTTTCCCATTTTTGTACCTTGGAGTTCCTATTTATCGTGGTGTCAAACGTACAGATATGTTTATGTTCCTTCGGGAAAAGATTGCTGCACGAATCTCGGGGTGGGCTCATCGACACCTCTCCTTTGGAGGTAGGCTTACACTACTCCAAAGCACACTTGAAGCGGTGCCGCTGCACATTTTCCAGGCCATTGAACCAACATCCGGGGCCCTTAAGCAATTGGATCAGCAGATGGCCCGATTTTTCTAGGGATCGTCAACAGAGAGAAAAAAGACACATTGGATTGGGTGGGATCAGATCTGCCTCCCCACCCCTGAAGGGGGTCTCGGCATTCGTAAGACCAAAGAAGTCCTCCGGGCCTTCAGTAGCAAACTTTGGTGGAGGTTCCGGGAGCAAAATTCCCTTTGGGCTAGATACATGAAGGCCAAGTATTGTCATAAAAACTCCCCCCTTGCGGCCTCCCCTTCGGGGAGAAGTAGCCCGACATGGAAGCGGCTAATGAAAGTGAGAAATCAAGCAAATCCGCACATTAGATGGGTGATCGGTCAGGGCGATGCCTACTTTTGGGATGACATTTGGCTTGGTGAATCTCCCCTTCGCGAGATCTGCCTTGACGATAGGGGCGCCTCATCGGCCAAGGTCTCGGACTACATTGGGGGTGGAACTTGGGATGAGGCTAAGTTACGTCAACTTCACAACCAGACTGGAATGCCACAAGAGGTTATCACACAAATCCTTCATACCCCAATCGTCGCGGGAGAACCGGACGTCCCTCGATGGAAGCTTTCTCGGCTCGGGGAGTTCTCGCTCACTACGACCTGGGAGACTATACGTACGCAAAGGCCGAGAATCCAAGGTCTCGACGACATTTGGGGGGCTGGCCTTACAAAATCTATTGCAATCTTCAATTGGCGATTATTGTCAAACAGGATACCAGTTGACTCCAAGCACCAATGGGTTGAAGATTGAGCTTGCGTCGAAATGCCAATGCTGCCCACGGAGGCCTAACACCGAGTCCCTTCAACATCTCTTCATCCGAGGGTGGGGAGCAGCATGTGTCTGGAGGGAGTTCGACGGTTGGTTCGAAGGCTCGGCCCCATCTCTTAGGGTGAACGACACCATCCCGGACAGGTTGCAAGTGTGGTCCGCTAGGACCCAACAGCATGATAGGAGACACCTCAGTCGAGTCATTCCATACCTCATTTTGTGGTTCCTTTGGGCGGAGAGGAATAGGAGTCGACATGAGCAAATTCAGTTCAAACCGTACACCGTTGTTTGGCAGGTTCACATGTTCATCCACAACAACATGACCAATGGTCACATCAAGCCGAAGCATTGGAAGGGAGTGAAACTCGGAATGAGCCCTCCGAATCACCCCGAGACAAGGGGGCCGAGACCGTTAGTTATGCCGGTTAAGTGGCACCCCCCGGAACGCACATGGATCAAGCTTAACACGGATGGGGCGTTCTTTGAGGCAACAAACAAGGGTGGCGGAGGGGGTCTTGTTCGGGACCACAATGGGAAATTACATGCAGCATTTGCAACCCCCCTCGTCGTTCAATCGGCTCTTGAGGCCGAGCTCATGGCCATACACTATGGGTTGGAGGTAGCGAAGGCGTTCAACCTACCCATATGGATTGAATCAGATGCGGAACAAGCTATTAAGTTGGTCAATGGCACGACTTGGGGCCCGGCACAAGTTCGCCGCGTCATGGCCCTTTTGCATGGCTTCAAACGTAGACATATATTCCGGGCCACCTTCATTCATAGGGAGGGCAACAAAGCGGCTGATATGCTCGCCAAAATGGGAGTGGAACAAGATAATTTCCAACAAATGTTCCCACAAAATGTTCCAAGAAGGATTAGAGCCATCATCCGGATGGACGAAATGGGAGTCCCCAATCTTCGGGTGAGAGATGATGAATGAGAGTAGCATGAGGCACGGAAAGTGGTCACCGATCTTGCTTTGTACCGGACGCCGTTAGAGTATGTGGGTGTCGGTCCATCCCCGGATTGACCCCTATTTACTCTTGTGGTGTTTTTGTAATAGGGTGTGGTGTAAAATTGTTTTGTCACTCTAGCTTTAGAAAGATTGGTCCTCTTGTAATCAAGTAATGGCCTTTTGTTGATATATAGGGATGAGGGACCCACGAACCCTCCACCGTGAAGGTGTTTGATAAAAAAAAAAAAAAAGTGGCATGGGATCGTATACCTTTGTTTTGTGCCAATTGTAAGCATGTTTGGCACACCATTTATAAGTGTCATGCTTTGGGAAGGAAGGAACGTGATGGTAGTAAGAACCACCGAACGCCAACAAAGACGCACTACTCGAGCAATGTCTCCAAGATCATTCGCCGAGAATGGCGTCCAAAGGTGGATACTTGGGCCGGCACTTCAACGAGTTATGAGCATAGAAACAAGGATAAAGAATGTGCCAACCAAGAGAAGAGCAAGGAAGGTACAATGGATGTTGTTTCGTCGGCCCCAAGAGCAGCAAATCGAAACCAACCAAGTGTGGACAAGGATGGGTTCCAAGTGGTGTCGAGGAAGAAGAAAGGCAAGGTGCACGAGGGAGATTTGATTACCAAAGGCCACCACATTGATGATTGGTGTTTGAAGGAAAACGTTGCTACGGTGACGTTTGGGAGTGGTAATTCGGATGCGAATGAGACGGGTATTGGCTTAATGAATGTCTCTTGTGGGCTCCCCAGCCGGGAGATGGAGGGTTTCATCGAGGACCTTGACCCAGGAGGAACCGTCCCATGCGGAGGTATCCCTATTGCGGGTCTCAATTAGGAAATGGTCTTAATTTTGGTTTTCCAAAGATCGCATCATTGTAATTGTAAAAGGGTTGTTAAGAGTATTTAGATGACCACTCTAGCTAATAGGGAGGCCCTCGTTGTACTCTAATAGGTCTTTGCGAGTCGTCACTTTTGGGCGGCTCGGTGTTCTGTTTGTTCGTTGCAATGGTCTTGGCAATGCACAGGTGTGGGTCTGCCTTAACCCTCCACCCTCGTGGTGTTTAAAATAAAAAAATGATCACTGGATCCATCTTCTTAACCTTGTAGATCAGCTTGGGTGTGTCTCCATCACTAGGGGAGCCGGATATCATCAAACAGCACCGACGGTCTTCCCGTCGGGGAGAGACACTCGAATACCACAACACCTTGGTTCCAATGAAGGAGCCCGACCCAGGCAAGAGCCACACCCCAGAGGCCATGTTCCAATCAGCCGGAGAAAGCCTTACGAATGCAGCTGAGTTTAAGAAGGAAGCTCGGAGGAGTGTTGGAGAACGCTTGAGGCTGCGGAGATCCACTCCAAGGCCGACCAAGAAAGGAATTGGAAACAAAAGATTCATCACCACTCCTTCCCCCACATTCAAGCCGAAGTTCAAGAGAGCCGCGGCAAAGGAGGAGGAAGAAGAAACAACAACAATATTCATTCATAAGAAAAATCTGATGGAGTAGCTGAATTTGGTTGCGGAGAACGCCGGTAAAGGTATGGAAGTGAAAGATGATAGCACGTTGGAGAAAAGGGGTTCGATCAAAGGAGTGAGCACCAGAAAGGAAATGACCGTCGCGGACGAGGGCGTCGTCGGTAAAGATGCAGGTTCTCGACGCTAATCTCCGGCCGAGGCCCCGGCGACGGCGTGAAGAACGATGGTGAGGATGGAGACAAATCGCCACATGCTTCAAAGATTCCTTTTGCTGGTTCTAGAGAAGGACGAACATCCTTGGCGGGTGTGGAGGTCAAACTACCAGAAATGGAAAAAGTAACAAAACCACTTTTAGAAAGTCACTTGGTGCCTTTCCAAACCGAGACTTCACGTGACACACTAGCCGTTGGCCTCCCAATGTTGCCAAAAAATGACTCCATTTTGCAGATTGCATCATTTGACTCGGCGGAGATGTTGGACTCCATTCTCGCCGTCAATCGGCCGGCGGACGTCCTCGCGGCAGCCGAACCGCAACACCTCCTCCCATGGACAAACGAACCAGCCTCGGCGATGCATTTTGCACCCAATATCCCCTCACTTGATGACTTTCCCCCACTTGAGAGGGGAAGGACTCGGAAACTCCGTCAATCTTTCGAAAGCGGCCGGCCACACCCAAGTCTGAGTCCAAAGCCGAGTGCCCAAGTTCCCTGAGACACGGCGCCCCCCCCCTTGTCCCAAACACGATCCCCCCGGCGGCACAACCCCAACCCCATGTGGGGAAGGCGTATAATTCGGTCGATGACACGCCAATGACCGAGGCTGACACGACACGTGGGTCCCCAACCAATATTTTTTAACACCCCAAGGGGTGGAGGGTTAACGTGGACCCACACCTGTGCATTACCAAAAGCCATTTGCAACACCTTACAAACACCGAGTCGCCCAAAAGTGACGACTCGCCATGACAATTAGAGTACAACGAGGGCCTCCCTAACAACTAGAGTGGTCATCTATAAACTCTCAAGAACCCTATTACACTTTTGATGCAGTCTGTGCATCACCAAAAACCATAGTCCATCTCCTAATTAGGGCCTGCGATAGGGATACCTCCGCAGGGGACGCACCCTCCTGGGTCAAGGTCCTTCCATCTCCCGGTTGGGGGGCCCACATGCTACACTCATTGAGCCAGTGCCCTACTCGTTCACACCCGATTTATCAGTCCCAAATGTCACCGTAGCGACATTCTCCTTCAAATGCCATGAATCAATGTGTTGCGCTTTGATGTACACATCGCCCTCATGTACCTTGCCTTTCCTCTTTCTTGACACCGATTGGAACGGGCCCCAGCCATATTTGGTGCTGAAAACCTCGACAATTTAGGGGATGACCGGAAGCAAGGCCCGACGAGCAACCCCCAAGCCGTAGGGGGCGTAGCTTGTGTGAGGCACACTAGCAAACCGATGTCCATGGCAGACATGGTCCGAGTTTCACCGAACCCCGAAGGCCCGGAAGTGTTCGTCCCGGAGCACATTCAAAACATCGGCTATGCTACCACCTCAAATGGCATCCCGGCGATCTACTTCTCCGGAGTGGAAATTCAGAAGTTGGCCAGTACGCCATTGTTGGTAAGTTCTCCCATTCTATTCCGGCCTCGCATCAATTCAAAGGCCCTTGATACTATCAAATTTAACCGAGGCTTTACATGGAAGTATATTAATGCCAAACATATTCTTGTTCAATGTGAGGATATTGCGGACTACGCTTGGTTGCTTAGTGGACCTAAAGGCACCCCGGTGTGGTTCATTGATCGCCACCCCATGAGTGTTTTTAAATGGTCTCCGGACTTTGATGCATATTGTGATTCACCAATTGCGGCAATTTGGTGTAACCTAATTGGACTCCCGATCCACTTGTTCGATCAATCGGCTCTCCTTGCTATCGGGAAGCTGGTTGGGCACGCCAATCCAAGTGGACCGAGCCACAACCAATAAATCAAGGCTCTCGTTCGCTCGTATCTGCATTGAGATCGATATAACAAAGCCGCCCCCCGAGGAGATCATCCTAGACATCTGTGGTCGAGAAACGGCCCCAGCAAGTTCGATTGGATAAAATCCCATCATATTGTTCGGAATGCAAACACGTGGGCCACACAAGCGAAGTGTGTTATGCGGTTTTCTATTTTTCCCGTGAGTCTCAGGACTTAAAAGTAGTGAGAGAATCTCCTCCTTCTCTCTAAAAATCTCCATCTTATTGTCTCAACCTTGACATCCGCCGCTGACAATCACCGCCGACCTCCGCCTGATCCCCGACGGCATCGGCCGACCTCCGCCTCGCACCACACCTAACCCCGACGTTACTTCGGCATGTTTCCAGCCCCACCCCACGACCCCTCCTCCAACCCCACTCCCGAATCGGCCGCTCCTCCCAAGGCTCCCTTGGTGGCTCTCAGTCCAACCAGTGAACTAACTTCAAGAGCTTGGTCACCCGCCCGTACCCCGGTCCTTGCTACACGACCGGCCATGCCGGACCCTGAACCTGGACCCTATGAAGCGCGCGAACTCACGGACCAGCAAATGGTCTTTCGATCCCCCGAGGACGAGCCATCCAAACCTCCGTCTAAAGCAAGGCGGTCAAGGCGAGGTGCAAGGCCCGCAAGAACACCCCGGCCCCTCCATCGAAGGGAGATGGCCGGAAACGCTTCATCCCCTCTCCACTCCCGGAGGATAAGCTACTACGCAAGAAACTCTCGTTCGGCGATGAAGATGGCTCTTTCGCCGGAAGTGACAAGTTCAAAACGGTCATTTTCCCCGTGAGCTTTGGCTAGCCCGCAAGAGATACCCAACCGCCGGACGAGGCCCTTCCATGCCCAATGCCGAAGGTGAAGGAATGAACAACAAGGCCCACGCCGATGCCGATTCTGCTATGGGTGGCCCGACCACCGGCCATGAGTCCGACGTTGTCGGCGGGGAGGGGGGTCGTCACCGATGGTGGGGACTCCAACCTCCATGATGGTCCTGTGGTGAGAGCAACATTCCGATCCGCCGAAAGTCACTTGGTGCTTTGCCAAGTTGGGACATCACGTGTTGCTGCACCACATGGAGCCGTTGAGGCCTCAAAACAACCAAATATGCTCTCCCTTTTGCAGCAAGGCAAATTACCCGATTCAGCCATAGGGACAAAACTAACTCCCGAAAGTGCCTTTGTGCCTTTCCACACCAAAGGCTCACGTGATCCATTGGAGTTGAGGCTACTATGCAACCAAAGGAGGCAGAGCTCATCCATCTAGCCGCCTTGGACTCGGCGGAAATACTTGACGCCTTGGCTGCACAGCCCCTCCTCCTAACCGCTGGTCCGCCGGAACCCGAACCCATGGCGCCCGAGCCATACATCACTCACCAGCCGAGGCTCGAACCAGCAATGCCTTCGAGTACGGCGACTTGCAATCCATCGTATGAGGATTTTTCCCCCTTTTAGGAAAGGTAGTACACTCAAAATCTAAGACACCTTTGAAGCCGGAAAGTCACATCCAAGGGACTGCCAACCCGGGGTATGGCCGAAGTGCCAACCACAAGCGTCAACCCTTCTTTGACCGAGGTGAACCTAAACATGATTGCGGCCACCATTGCGTAGCTGAGGAGAAGGGGGTGAGCCCGAAATCCTCGAACCAGCCGAAGGAAACGGTTGACCCAAGCCGAACAGCAACACCATGGGGTTCCGAATATTGGTACTCAACAAGGAGGGGGGGGCGTGCCACCCTCGGGCCACCCCGACAAGCCGAAGTCGATGGCGGATCTCTTTAAAGGCACCCCCGACCCCAATGGTCCTCAAGCCTTTGAACCAGAAAAGCTCCATAACATTGGCTTTGCCTCCGTGTCCAATGGCATCCCGACCATCTACTTCTCCGGAGCTGAAACGCTAAAGCTTGCCTCCGTGTCCAATGGGACACGCTATCGTGGGTAAGTTTTCTCACTCTATCCCAACGGGACCTCAATTCAAAAAGCCCTTGAAAATATTAAATTCTGGTGTGGCTTTCATTGGAAATACATTAACGCTAAGCATATCCTTCTTAATCAATGCGAGGATTTGGCGGACTATGCACGACTTCTCGGAGGACCAAAGGGAACACCCGTATGGTTCATTGATCGCCACCCAATGAGGGTTTTCAAATGGTCCCCGGACTTGGATGCATATTGTTTTTTTTGTCTAACACCTTAACGGTGGAGGGTTCGTGGGTCCCTCATCCCTATATAGCAAAATATTTCTCGGTTACAATTAGCCTAGCTCGAGGCTTAGGGTTACAAGCGGCTATTACAACTAACTATTACAACCAAAACAAGGACAATCAAAAGGCCAAATCACCACAAGAGTAAGTAGGGGTCGTGTCACAAATGGCTCGACACCCGCCTACTCTACGGTGTCCTCCTAAGCATCTTCCTCGGCACGGACCCGGAAGTTCGGAATCCCCATTTGTTCCATTCGAATGACATCTTAGACGGCTCTCGGTAAGTCTTGGGCCTCCAAGACTCGACTGTGACTCAAGTCGACACCAATCTTCGCAAGTAAGTCAGCCGCCTTATTGCCTTCACGGTGGATGAAGGTAGTTCGGAGTGTGAGTTGACGCTTGTGTAAGGTCATGTGGGCCATGGCTTGGCGAGTGTGAGCAGGTCCCCAACTTGGCCCTTTAATGAGATTGAGTGCTTGCTCGGCGTCTGATTCGAGCCAAATTGGTTTCTCAAACTCCGAGGCCAGCATCAAGCCGTGGTGCATGGCGAGAAGTTCGGCTTCGAGTGGTGAATGTGCTTCGAGAGGGAGCGCATAGGTGACGAGCGCCTTACCCAAATGGTCTCGAATGAGGCCGCCTCCCCCAGCTTTTCCTGTTGCTTCATTAAAGGACCCGTCCGTATTAAGTTTGATCCAGGCCTGATCCGGTGGTTCCCACTTAACCATCATAGCGAGTCGCGGTAGCCGTTGAGGTTCGGCATGGCTTGGGATACTGACTCCGAGCCTAACCCCTCTCCAATGCTTTGGCTTAAGCCTTCCCATTGGCCATGCTGTTTCGGACGAAAGTGAGGATTTGCCAAATCACATTGCTCGGTTTGAATTGAACATCATGATGGCGGCTTCTATTTCTCTCTGCCCAGAGGAACCAGAAGATAGGTAAGGCATGGCTCGGCTGAGGTGCTTCCTTCCCGGCTGCTGCACTCTTCTCGCCCATACCTCAATTCTTGTTGGGATCGTGTCATTGACCACGAGAGTGGGGGCCGAGCCTTCGAACCACCCGTCGAATTCCCTCCACACTCTGTTTGCACCTACTCCTTGAATGAAGAGATGTTGGAGGGGACTCGGTACTAGGCCTGTGTGGGCAGCACTGGCATTTGGATGCGAGTTCAATCTTGCGCCATTGCAGCTTTGCGTCAACAGGGATGCGATTAGATATAAGCCTCCAATTGCAGATAGCGATGGTAGTTGTAAGGCCAGCCGTCCAAATCTCCTCGAGCCCTTGGATGATGGGTTGAGGCGACCGGACCGTCTCCCAAGTCGAGGTAGCGAGAAATCTCCTCGCCTTGTGAGCGTCCATCGTGGGATGTCCGGCTCCCCGGGGAGTATCGGGGTTTTGCAAATTTGATCAATGATCTGTTGGGGAAGGCCAGCCTGGTCATGGAGAACTTGGAGTTTTGGAGCGTCCCACTCACCATCCGTGATAAAATCCGAGACAATCGTTGTAGGGCTGCCCCTCTCGTCGAAACATAGCCCCTAAGAGGGACGTTGCCAAGCCATATATCATCCCAGAAGTAGATCTTACCTTGACCAACAATCCAACGAATGTGCGGGTGAGCGTGGGCCCAAGCTTTGGCCAGCCTCCTCCACGTCGGGCTATTCCTTCCCGTGGTCCTTGGCGAAAGTGGCGAGGAATTGGCACAATACTTTCTCATCATGTACCGGGCCCCATAAAGAGTTCAGTTCTCTGAACCGCCACCAGAGTTTAATGTTGAATGCTCTTAAAACTTCTGTGAACTTTCGGATCCCGAGCCCTCCCTCCTTGGTGGGGAGGCACATTTGGTCCCAGCTGATCCAATGTGTCCGTTTTTTCTCAGTCGTCGAGCCCCAAAAGAAGCGAGCCAATTGCTGATCGAGTAGCTTAAGGGTTCCGGCCGTGGGCTCAATGGCTTGGAAGATGTGGATAGGAACTGCCTCAAGAGTGCTCTTAATGAGAGTTAGCCTTCCTCCAAAAGAAAGATGACGATGCGCCCATCCGGAAATCCTTCTAGCGATCTTCTCTCGGACAAACATGAACATTTCGGTTTTCTTGGATGCATATTGTGAGTCCCGATTGCAGCAATTTGGTGTAACCTAATCGGGCTCCCAATCCACCTCTTCGATCAATCCGCCTTATTCGCCATCGGCAAGCTTCTTGGTACCCCCATCCATGTCGACTGAGCCACGACCAACAAGTCTAGACTATCCTTTGCTCGAATTTGCGTTGAGATAGACATCACAAAACCGCCTCCCGAAGAAATAATCCTTGATATTTGTGGGCGCAAATGGTGCAACAAGTCGGTGGGACAAGATACCATCTTATTGTCAAGAATGCAAGCATGTTGGCCATGCGAGCGATGTGTGCTACGCAACGGGTAAAGGGGATATGCCACCAAAGAGAAACTACTACACCGCCCCACCAAAACAGCCTCAACCCGCGGACCAAGTAGTGAAAGGAAGCAAGACATGGCTAAAAGCGCCCCCAACTCTAATGATTGGAAATGCCAAGGAAAAAAAAAAGGAAAGGCGGCCGATCGACCAAGTAAAAACTCATATGGAGAACATGCCGATGAAACATTTTGGGATGGACCGGACATTATGGGTGACACTCAAGAGGGGAGTGAAATGCGCCTCGAAACACACGATGTGGGGGGTAAAGCTCAGAGATGGGGACCGAAGGGAACCACCACACCCGGCCATCAAGACACCAACGCCAATTCATGGAGATTTTGATGCGGGGTGGGGAGGCCCCAAGGCGAAACTCTCAACTTATCCACCTACGTGCGGGAGTTCGAGAGGGGGTACGCGCCTTGCAATGACGAGGGGACGTGGTTTCTCTCGATGAAAAATCACATGAGCACTAACCAATACTACTCCCTCATGGCGAATGGGGAATTTGATGTTGATAATTGTGGGGATGCGGAAGGCCCGGATATGGATGCGCAAATGGGGTGCGAGAGGGGAGGAGGCAATCCTCCTCTAGGCGATGCCGAGGAGCACGCAAAGAACAAAGAGCTCCAAATCATTCAATGTCATGAAGGGCCTTCATCCCCTTCGGGTAAGCATTCTACTTGTTAATGATGTCTTACAATATCATGTTTTGGAACGTGAGGGGAATCGCGAATGCGTCAACCCAACACGTATTGAAAAGATTGATTAAATGCCACAATGTCTTATTTCTTGCAATAATGGAACCGCTCACAACCCCTGATCCAGACCGGTTTTCCAAGGCCTTGGGGCTGTCCTTCATTGGATCGAACACGACGGGCAAGATCTTGTTATTTGTGGAAGACGGATCTACTTTTGATATTGATTATGATTCGAAACAAATCTTGCATGGGAGGCTCAAGTCCCATCGCATTGATAGCCCTCTAGCTATCTCGACCGTGTACGCCAAATGCACAAGAACTGAGAGATACCTTCTGTGGGATAAGATGAGAGAGATTGGTGGGCCCCTTGAAGGAACACCATGGATCATTGGTGGTCAACACCATCCTATCACACCGGGACAGAATTGGGAGCGACACCAACCGGCAGGCAGAGATGGTCGACTTTGCGGAGGCAATTGAGGACTGCCGGCTTATGGACCCAGGGTTCGATGGGGCGGATTTTACTTGGGCCAAAAACGGACTATTTGAACAGTTGGATAGAGTGCTTGTTAATGAGGCTTGGACTAGGGTCTTTGAGGCTACCTGGGTAACGAACCTCCCACGGATCGCCTCGGATCATGGACCAGTTCTAGCACGATGCAAAATGCCGAACATCGCCATCGGGGGCAAGGCATTCAGGTTCCAGAACATGTGGATCCGGTATGAGGGCTTTTTGGCTATTGTGCAGAATGCTTGGGAGGAGCCCATGGGGGCGACCAGTATTCTAAACATCCAAATTAAACATGCCAGAGTTAAAAAAGCTTTAAAGAAGTGGAACAAGAGGTTTTTGCGAACATCCATGCCAATGTCGCGAACAAGGAGGAAGCTATTGCCTTGGCCCAATCCAACTTCGAGGTTTTGCCTACGCCAGTGAATAGGACGGTGATCAACAAGCACATTGTCGAGTACATCCTCCTGCTGAGAATGGAAGAGGATTTTTGGAGGCAAAAGGCAGCCTTGAGATGGCTAGCCAAGGGGGACAAGAACACCCGGTTCTACCAAAGGGGTCCGTCTTTGCATCCACTCGATTCATGCCAACGGACAAGAGCTAACCGAGGAAGCTGACATTAATAACTCAGCAGTGGAATTCTACCAACAACTTCTTGCGCCTTGCAACCCGGCTTTGGAAGAACCTGGCCTCGACCTAATCTACTAGGTTCACTCAGCCGAGCAAGTTGCGGACATCGCCCAGGTACCGGATGCGGACGAGGTCAAGAGGGCCGCTTTCAGTATCTCCGGAGATAGCGCGCCCGGACCCAATGGTTTCTCTGCTAGCTTCTATCAAGCCTGTTGGAACATTGTGGGACCGGAGGTGGTGGAGGCAATTGGACAGTTTTTCAGGGGGGCTTTCTTGCCATGAAGCATTACGGCCGCAAGCATCGTCCTCATCCCAAAGAAGTCATCGCCAGAATCATGGACCGATTATCGACCCATCAGCCTCTGTACAAGTTGCAGATGGGTTCAACACCAAATGCATGCAGACACATACATGTTGGTGGGCCCCTCAAGATTCAAATCATTTAAGATTTGTTTCATGCAAACCAAATATCCATAACCGAACACGCCCTTTTATATCCCTATTTTCCATTGTTCAAACCAAACACCTGAAAATCAAACCCACGATAGGAATTGTGTATGAATAAAATATATATTCCATTACTTAATCATGGAATTAGAGATAATCCAGCCCTATCTTATCAAATACTACCAAGGCAACCAAACTAGGTTTTAATGAGATGAAAGTTGATAAAAACTTATTATATTAAATTATTTGATTGTTAAAAAAATAAAAAGATTTTACAAAGTGAATAAGCATGACTAATTATTAATATCTTGAAATAAAATAAATAGGAGTGTAGGCGTTAAATAATTTTTATTTGAATAAATAAAATAAAATGTTAAGAAAGTAAGAATTTTTAAAATAATTGTATGAATTGCGTGCTTAATAGAAAACAAAATCTGTTAATTTTATTTTTGAAAATCAAATTCAAATTAAATTCATATACTACAAACTTAAATCCCTACCCCCAAATATGCGTTTCCACTTCCATCCATTTCAAACATTTTAAAAACTGTGCAACGGTCTCCAATCCTACTGTACCACTCCCATCCATCTCTCCGGCGAAACTCACTGATTCTCTCTCACTCTCTTCTCACAATTCCCAAATTAGGATGCATCTCTCTTTCGCCCAAAATCAGATTCTCATCTCCAGCATCTCACGGCCTCCAACTTCTCTCTCTCTCTCTTGCCCAATTTCTTACTCCCGGCGTCGTCACCGCGTGGAGTCCAGTCACTACCGGCACTCCGTCTCCCTCTCTTTTCTGCCCATAACCTGTAGCAAGAATGTCTGGGTAAGAAACTCTAAAATTTTGTTCATCTGTTGAATTTCCTTTGTATATGAAGGTGTTTCCATGAGTAAAACGAATGCAAAGATATTTTTCTTCGATTTGTTGTATTAATTATTTGATTCTCAGAGAAAAACTGTAAAGTTGGAATTTTGTATATCAGTTGATTTTCCTTGGTATTTCATGGTGATATGATTGCTAAAGACATTTGTTAGATTGTGACTTATTTTAAAACAAAAAAATGAGGATAGATGTTAATGAGGACTTGCTGAATGCTTATTCATTGAACCCCTACTGAATTAGATTGGTTCATTTGCAGAAAAAGCTGTTATTGTGAAGACACCAGGTGAGCCTATGAATCATGACTACTTTGCAACTTGTAATCAGGCAACATTAGGGCAGAAAGTGTACAAAGAAACATGGATGGGTAGAATAAGTGCAAAATGGGGAGAATAGAAGAAAAAATCAGAAAAAGAAGGAAAAAAAGAGGAAATATCTGTGGAAAAAAAAATAAAAGTAAAGAAAAATTGGTGGAAAAAAATAGCAAGAATAAGATCTTGGAGGAAGTGACAGGGAGCTCCGTGATGGAGTAATGGGAGGGAAAGACGGCGATTTGGTGAGAAGAGAAGAAAAAAAGAGGAAGGATCTGTGGAAAAAATAAAAGAAAAATTGATGGAAAAAAATAGCAAGAATAAGATGTTGGAGGAAGTGACGGGGAGCTTCGTGATGGAGTAATGGGAGGGAAAGACGACGATTTGGTGAGGCTTCAACTTGAAGCACTCTGGAAGAGAAATCAAGACCAGAAAATGAGAATGCAAACTTGACTAGGGAAAACGAGGACTGGCATCTATAAAAGTCAAGGGAAAGTTTCTAGAGAGAGACGCTCTCACTTCTCTCTAGCAATACCCCCATCTTGATTGCCCGCCACCCCCTCATACACACCCGAACTGCCGCTACTCTTGCCCGCCGACCACCACAACTCGCCCCCCACCCCACAGCCCGCCGAGACCCTTCCCACGCCGGTCGGCGCCCCACCCGCTGCCAACCCCGACGACTCTCAATCCTTGTACGGCGTCGTCAACCCTCCACCCGACCTGGTCGGCGCTCTCAACCGTGAGCCCCCACGACCGGCCCTCAAGGTCAGCCTTTGGCCGGTCACTCTCTAGATCGGCCATGCCGGATCCCCCCCCCGAACCCCACTCCGGCCCCACCGGACCCCGAGGAGGCTAGGCATATCTCGGACCACCTCATGGTCTTTCACTCAAGCGAAGACCCAACACCGAGGCATCCGGCCAAAGGAGTGAAATTGCAAAACAAGAAGAATAGGAGGATGGCTAGGAAGGGCACGCCGGCACCTCTCACCAAAGGTCTTGGCCGGAAAAGATTTGTACCCTCCCCTCTTCCGGAGGACAAACAACTTAGGAAGAAGCTTGACTTTGGAGACGAAGAGACTTCCGAGGCTGACGGCCCCGACACGAGCTCCGCCATAGATAACCCCAAATGCAAGGTAACATTATTTCCTACATGCCCTATCGATAGCCATGATGCACAAGGCTCGGGAACCATTCCTAAGGTCTCTAACCCCGAGGATGAAGCCCAGATGGAGGTGGTGGTTCACGGAGACGCTCCGGCAGCAGAGGCGGCGCCACCCCTCGACCATGGAACCGCCATGGACGAGATGACCGTTGAAGGTGATGTGGTGGAACCCTAGGCGTATCCCAAGAGGATTTGACCGCTGCATGCAAGCCAAAAAGTACTTTGGGGAATGAGCTAGTCAACTTTCCCGAAATGGCTTCAAGAACAAACCACCTTTCGGAAAGTGCTTTTGTTCCTTTCCAAAACCGGAAGGCACATGTGGAGCCTTGCTCATCTCACCCAATGCAGCACATGGAGCCAAAAAAGAATGATATCCTCCATATCATCGATTTGGCTGCCGCGGAGACACTCGATGCAACGGCGGCGCAGCCTCTCCTCGCCGGTCCACCTCCGGCCATGGTCTACACGTTGAAGGATAACCTCCTCCTAAATAGGGGAGACAAAGAGATCGAGTCAAATGTACCTCGTATTGAAAATGACTCATCCCTTGAAGATTTCCCACCCCTCGAAAAAGGAAGGACTCGGAAGATTCGCGAGCATCATTCGAGACCGGCTCGACGTTTGAGAGACCGGGGGGACTGAAGCCCCCCCGAGACACGCCCGCGACCTCGGCCTCGGATATGAATGTGATGGACCCGAAGCGGACCGAGATGGAGATGGAAACACCGAGGCCACCCGATGAACCCATGTACGAGAGGGAACCGGTAGAAAGATCCCAAACCGAAACAAACCTTGGGGCTAAACCGAGAGGCAATCCGATAAACAACTTCTTAGGAGGTGAAGGGGTGACGGGTGTACGTAGCCCCACTAAGCAAAAATCCATGGCCGAGATGGTGCGGGAGACGTCAGCTGAAGAAGGCCCGCAAGTCTTTGTCCCGGAGAACATCCAAAACATCGGCTTTGCTTCCATGTCAAACGGAGTGCTAGCCATCTACTTCTCCGGTTGGAAATCCAACGGTTGGCCTCATCTCTCGGCCACGCTATTGTTGGTAAGTTCTCGCACTCAATCCCGGCTTCCTCCCAAATCCAAAAGGCTCTTGACAATATTAAATTTAGGCGTGGTTATTCTTGGAAATATATTAACGCCAAACATATTCTTATTCAATTTGAGGACATGGCGGATTATGCTCGGCTCCTTAGTGGACCCAAAGGGACACCGGTGTGGTTCATTGATCGGCATCCGATGAGAGTCTTCAAATGGTCTCCGGATTTTGACGCATATTGTGAGTCCCCAATTGCGGCGATATGGTGCAACCTAATTGGTCTCCCGATCCACCTATATGACCATTCGGCCCTCTACGCCATTGGGAAACTCCTTGGTAATCCGATCCAAGTAGATAAAGCTACGGCCAACAAATCGAGACTCTCCTTTGCGCGGCTTTGCATCGAAATCGACATCACAAAGCCACCGCCCGACGAGATCATCCTTGACATTTGTGGGCGACCTTTGGTGCAGCAAGTAAAGTGGGATAAGATCCCGTCCTACTGTGGAGAATGTAAACATGTGGGACACAAGAGTGAAGTTTGCTATGCATCCGGGAAGGTGGATCGACCTCCAAAACGAAACTACAACATAGCAACACCAAAACAGCCACAACATGGAGGGACTGGACCTAAGAAGAACAATGCTGAACCAAGGCAAACCGATAATAACATGGAATGGAAACAACAAGGGAAGCATAAGGGAAAGGAAAGCAACACCCGAAAGAACCCGAAAGCCAACGTGCATTCGGGGGCGGAGTGGTCGGGTCCGGACTTTTTGGGAGATTTGCAAGATGTGGGGAGTAAGGACATGACCATTGCACATGATGCGCAAAACTTCAATCAACCAAAAGGGACACCCGCTAAGCCCCCATTTTATGGACGTGGGCGCGGGGGTAAGCCAATTGGAGCGGACATGGCGCGGCGTGATGTGATCCCGGCCTCGGATGACCTTGTGCAACCCACAGGCCATTTTAAACCCTTTGATCTTGAGAAACCCGAGGCACATGGCTCATCAAGCCACATGAGTACCAATCGTTATTTCTCCCTCATGGCTCGAGAGAACTTCATGGAGAATGATAGTGAAGACGAAGAACATTGGGAAGATTCTAATTCTCACAATGAAAATGATAATGGAGCCAATCCAGCCCTTCTGGAGGCCGGGGCATCCCATGGAGGGAATGATCTTCAAATCATAGAATTCCAAGGGGGGACGTCAATCCCACCGGGTACGAAACCCTCTTGTTAATCATGTCATTAAATTTTCTATTTTGGAACGTTAGGGGAATCGCGAACGCGTCAACCCAAAACGTCCTCAAAAGACTAATTAAATCTCATAATATTTGCTTTCTTGCAATAATGGAGCCGCTTACCACCCCTAACCCGGACAAATTCTCGAGAATGCTGGGGCTATCTTTCAAGGGGTCGAACATCAATGGGAAAATATGGATCTTCGTGGAGGAAGGGATGGATTTTGACGTGGTGGATGACTCGGAACAGCTGTTGCATGGGAGGTTCACCTGCCCTCGGATCCCAGCCCCTATTTTGATCTCGGCCGTATATGCTAAATGCACGAGAGGGGAGCGGCATGCACTCTGGGAGAAGATGAGGGACACTACCCAAGTATCGGAAGGATTGCCTTGGTTTATTGGAGGGGACTTAAACACAATCCTCTCCTCTCGAGATAGGTTGGGGAGCGAC